>NC_092769.1:67142457-67297457 GCF_047496795.1 Chiloscyllium punctatum
AACCAGCAGAGGCAAAGGGGGTGAGAGAGGGGGATAGAGAGAGAGAGAGAGAGAGAGAGAGAGGGAAACCAGCAGAGGCAAAGGGGGTGAGAGAGGGAGAGAGAGAGACTGCTCAGTGAGGGGAGAGTGTGAAGCCTCAGACAGTAATAGACAGATGGAAACAGAGAAACCAACGGGTGTTAAGGAAAAATGAGATGGAGACAAGACAGACAGACAGAGCAAACACCAACAGAAAAAAAGAGAGTCGAGGATGTACAAAGAGAGCGACAGAGACTTATTAAGAAATCCTCACTCGCACTTTCAGGAAAAAGTGAGAGACAATATTAATTTGAGAGCAAAATGGCGTCTCTTCTCCTCGTCATTTCTCCAAACTCCACCAGCTGCCGTCCATTTTAGATCCTCTCAATTCAAGGTTCACAGTTTGGATGGTGAGAGGGAGGGGAAGAGAGAGATCTTGAAAGCAAGGCAAAGCCCATGAGAGAGGGCGAGACAGAGAAGAATGAGGTGGCAGAAATAATCAAAGATGAAGGAATAAACAGGCCAATGGAGACGGAGGAAAAGACCGAGGAACGATACCACAGAGAGAGGGTGTGGGAGGGAAAAACTGAGAGAATGGGAGGAAGGGACAGAGAGTGAGGGCCAGAGAGAAGCAGTACAAGTGGTGGGGGGATAGAGTGAGAGACAAGAAAAAGAGGAGGGGAGACGGAGAGAGAAAGTTAGTGCTGTACTGACCCTCCGACAGTGCAGCACTCCCTCAGTACTGACCCTCCAACAGTGCGGCACTCCCTCAGCACTGACCCTCTGACAGTGCGGCACTCCCTCAGTACTGACCCTCCGACAGTGCGGCACTCCCTCAGTACTGACCCTCCGACAGTGCAGCACTCCCTCAGTACTGACCCTCCGACAGTGCGGCACTCCCTCAGTACTGACCCTCCAACAGTGCGGCACTCCCTCAGTACTGACCCTCTGACAGTGCAGCACTCCCTCAGTACTGACCCTCTGACAGTGCAGCACTCCCTCAGTACTGACCCTCCGACAGTGCGGCACTCCCTCAGTACTGACCCTCTGACAGTGCGGCACTCCCTCAGTACTGACCCTCTGACAGTGCGGCACTCCCTCAGTACTGACCCTCCGACAGTGCGGCACTCCCTCAGTACTGACCCTCCGACAGTGCAGCACTCCCTCAGTACTGACCCTCCGACAGTGCAGCACTCCCTCAGTACTGACCCTCCGACAGTGCAGCACTCCCTCAGTACTGACCCTCCGACAGTGCAGCACTCCCTCAGTCCTGACCCTCTGACAGTGCGGCACTCCCTCAGCACTGACCCTCCGACAGTGCGGCACTCCCTCAGCACTGACCCTCCGACAGTGCGGCACTCCCTCAGTACTGACCCTCCGACAGTGCGGCACTCCCTCAGTAATGAGCCTCTGACTGCGGCGCTCCCTCAGTACCGACCCTCCGACAGTGCTGTGCTCCCTCAGCACTGACCCACTGACTGTGCAACACTCCCTCAGTACTGACCCTCTGACTGTGCAACACTCCCTCAGTACTGACCCTCCGATAGTGCGGCACTCCCTCAGTACTGACCCTCTGACAGTACGGCACTCCCTCAGCACTGACCCTCCGACAGTGCGGCACTCCCTCAGTACTGACCCTCTGACTGTGCAGCATACCCTCAGCACTGACCCTCTGATAGTGCGGCACTCCCTCAGTACTGACCCTCCGACAGTGCGGCACTCCCTCAGTACTGACCCTCCGACCGTGCAGCACTCCCTCAGTACTGACCCTCCAACAGTGCGGCACTCCTCAGCACTGACCCTCCGACAGTGCGGCACTCCTCAGCACTGACCCTCCGACAGTGCGGCACTCCCTCAGTACTGACCCTCCGACAGTGCGGCACTCCCTCAGTACTGACCCTCCGACAGTGCGGCACTCCCTAAGTACTGACCCTCCGACAGTGCGGCACTCCCTAAGTACTGACCCTCCGACAGTGCGGCACTCCCTCAGTACTGACCCTCCGACAGTGCGGCACTCCTCAGCACTGACCCTCCGACAGTGCGGCACTCCCTCAGTACTGACCCTCCGACAGTGCGGCACTCCCTCAGTAGAGTGTGTGCCAAACTGACATGCTTAGGTACTGTGCCCAGGTTGCCTGTCTGGACATAGTCGGCATACCAGATTAGAGTGACCCACGTTGGGCAACTCCAAGTGCAAGTGTCAGGAGTGGGGGGAAGGGAAAGCAGAGCAGCAGGGGACAGGCAAGAATGTGTCTGTCTGGCATGACTTTGGGTTTGGTGTTTGAGAAGGGAAAGTGTGTCTAAGACCCATCTGGCCTTTGTCTCTTCACGCTGCAGTGACACACAGTGACCCTGAGTTCTCATCTCCAGATCAGTCAGCACAGCAATGTATCACTGCACATCTATCTAACAGAGGCTGACAAGCTGGAAAACCATCTCCTGCATTGAGCTGACAGCTGTAACAGCAGCAGTATATCCGAGGTTATTAACTAATGCAGAACCAACAACTGGTGAAGGCAGTCCCAGGACCCTGATAGGCAGCCAGCGACTTAGAGAGAACAGCACCCAATGATACACTTTCATACTTTGTATGCACAATCCCAATGGATCCGGACCCATTCCCATTCACTCCCATTGTACACAATCCCCAATGGATCCGAACCCCTTCTCATTCACTCTCATCGTTCACAATCCCAATGGATCCGGACCCATTCCCATTCACTCCCATTGTTCACAATCCCAATGGATCCGAACCCCTTCCCATTCACTCCCATTGTACACAATCCCAATGGATCCGAACCCATTCCCATTCACTCCCATTGTACACAATCCCAATGGATCCAAACCCCTTCCCATTCACTCCCATTGTACACAATCCCAATGGATCTGAACCCATTCTCATTCACTCCCATTGTACACAATCCCAATGGATCCAAACCCCTTCCCATTCACTCCCATTGTACACAATCCCAATGGATCCAAACCCCTTCCCATTCACTCCCATTGTACACAATCCAAATGGATCCAAACCCCTTCCCGTTCACTCCCATTGTACACAATCCCAATGGATCCAAACCCATTCCCATTCACTCCCATTGTTCACAATCCCAATGGATCCGAAACCATTCCCATTCACTCCCATTGTACACAATCCCCAATGGATCCAAACCCCTTCCCATTCACTTCCATTGTACACAATCCAAATGGACCCAAACCCCTTCCGATTCACTCCCATTGTTCACAATCCCAATGGACCCAAACCCATTCCCATTCACTCCTATTGTACACAATCCCAATGGACCCAATCCCCTTCCCATTCACTCCCATTATACACCATCCCAATGGACCCAAACCCCTTCCCATTCCCTCCCATTATACACAATCCCAATGGACCCAAACCCCTTCCCTTTCACTCCCATTGTACACAATCCCAGTGAACCCATAACCCATTCCCATTCTCGCTGAGTAAAGAATCTACCCCTAACATCTGTCCTATACCTACCACCCCTTAATTTAAAGCTATGCCCCCTCATTCCCTCCCATTGTACACAATCCCAATGGATCCAAACCCCTTCTCATTCACTCCCATTGTACACAATCCCAATGGACCCAAACCCATTCTCATTCACTCCCATTATACACAATCCCAATGGACCCAAACCCCTTCCCTTTCACTCCCATTGTACACAATTCCAATGGACCCAAACCCCTTCCCATTCACTCTCATTGTACACAATCCCAATGAACCCATAACCCATTCCAATTCACTCCCATTGTACACAATCCCAATGGATCTAAACCCCACAGTGGTTAGCCAGGGACCTGGGTTCGATTCCCACCTCAGGCGACTGTGTGGAGTTTGCACGTTGTCTGCGTGGGTGTCCTCCAGGTGCTCCAGTTTCCTCCCGCAGTCCAAAGATCAGGTGAAAAGACCTTGTCTATTTACCTTATCCATGTCCCTCATGATTTTATAAACCTCGATAAGGTCACCCCTTAGATCAGGTGAATAGGCCATGCTAAATTGCCCATTGTGTCAGCGAGGGTTAAATGTAAGGCAGGGGAATAGGAATGAGAAATTGGTCTGGGTGGGTTAACTCTTCGGAGGGCCAGTGTCGACTTGTTGGGCCAAATGGCCTATTTCCATACTGTAGGGAATCTAATCTAAGTAGAAAATCCTCCTCATCTCAGTATTACGTTGGCGAAGACCTAGTGGTATTATCGCTGGACGGTACAGGACATTGGTGAGGCCACTTTTGGAATATTGTGTTCAGTTCTAGTCTCCCTGCTGTAGGAAGGATGTTGTGAAACTTGAAAAGTTTCAGAATAGATTTACAAGGATGTTGCCAGGGTTGGAGGATTTGAGCTGTAGGGAGAGGCTGAATAGACTGGGGATGTTTTCCCTGGAGTGTTGGAGGCTGAGGAGTGACCTTATAGAGGTTTATAAAATCATGACGAGCATGGATAGGGTCAATAGACAATGTCTTTTCTTTTGGATGGGGGGAGTCCAGAACTAGACGGCATAGGTTTAAGGTGAGAGGGGAAAGATTCTCCCAAGGGGGCAACCTTTTCACACAGAGGGTGGTGCGTGTATGGAATGAGCTGCCAGAGGAAGTGGTGGAGGCTGGTACAATTGCAACATTTAAAAGGCATCTGGATGGGTATATGAATAGGAAGCGTTTGGAGGGATATGGGCCGGGTGCTGGCAAATGGGACGAGATTAATATAGGATATCTGGTCGGTGTGGACGTGTTGGACTGAAGGGTCTGTTTCCGTGCTGTACATCTCTGACCCTGTGAGTGTTAATCCATAGGCCCAGCTAATGCTCTGGAGAGTTGTGTTTGAATCCTGCCTTGTCAAAAGGTGGAATTTGAATTCAATTTAAAAAAACCTGTAAGTAAGAATCTAAAGATCACCGTGAATCTATTGCCAATTGATGGGGAAAAAAAAAACCCACCTGGTTCACTAATGTCCTCTAAGGAAGGAAATTGCCATCCTTACCTCGTCTGGCCTATATGTGACTCCAGATCCCACAGCATAATGGCTGACTCCTAACTCTCATCCGGGTAATAACAATGGCCCAGCCAGCTACACTCATATCCACTGAATGGATCATAAGGGGTAGACAGGGGTAGGGCTTATTCAATGAATGACAGTGCCTTGGGTAGTGTTGTGGAACAGAAGGACCTCGGGGTTCAGGTGCTTTATCTTTGACGTTCATGTCACGTATAGGCAGGATGGTTAAAAAAAGTGTTTAGCACGCTTGACTCCACTGCTCAGTCCTTTGAGTACAGGAGTTGGAACGTCATGTTGAGGTTGTACAGGACATTGGTGAGGCCTCTTCTGGAGTTTTGTATGGAGTTCTAGTCACCCTGCTATAGGCAGGATGTTCGTAAGCTGGAGAGGGTTCAGAAGAGATTTACCAGGATGTTGGCAGGTATGCAAGTTTTGACTTCTAAAGGGAAGCTGGTTAAGCTGGGACTTTTTTCACTGGAGCACAGCAGGTTGAGAGGCGACCTTAATAAGGGGTATAGATAGAGTTAATAATAGTTGCCTTTTTCCCAGGATGGGGGATTTCAAGACTAGAGGATACATTTTGAAGGTGAGAGGAAAGAGATTTTAAAAAGACGTGAGGGGCAAATTGGTTCATATGTGGAATGTACTTGCTGAGGAAGTGATGGATGCGGGTGCAGTTACAACATTTTAAGGACATTTGGATAAGGACATGAATAGGAAAGGGTTTGGAGAGATATGGGCCAGGAGCAGGCTGGTGGGACTAGTTTAGACTGGGACTGAGTTCGGTGTGGACTGGTTGGATTGTAGGGTCTGTTTCTGTGCTCTAATCATAAAAGAAAACTCTGGACCCTTTTTGCTTTAGTATAATCTCACAGATTAGATTAGATTAGATTACTTACAGTGTGGAAACAGGCCCTTCGACTCAACAAGTCCACACCGACCCTCTGAAGAGCAATCCACATTCCTCGACATTTACCCCTTCACCGAACACTACGGGCAATTTAGCACGGCCAATCCACCCTAACCTGCACATTTTTGGACTGTGGGAGGAAACCAGAGCACCCGGAGGAAACCCACACAGACACGGGGAGAAGGTGCAAACTCCACACAGACGTTCTATTGTCCTTTCAAATTGTTTTTTTTTATTACTGTTTGTTTTATATGTTGACCAGAATTTTATGCAGTATTCCAATTGTATTTTAACCAAAGCTTAATATAGTCTTGGTGTAATCTTTCAATTCTTTATCCGTAGGAAGAAGCTGTAATGTATTTTTTTAATGATCGTATTGACCCATGCTGCTACTTTTATGCTTGTGATTTATGTGTTTGTTTTTCTTCCACTTAGCTGCTGGTGAAACTCATATTTTTTTTTACATAACCATTCTCCAAACTGATGTCTCCTTGTAATTGTCCTTGCTCTTGACTCACCCGTTCGATTTGTCGTCATCCGCAAATTTAGAAATTGTGTTCACAAACCTCAGGTCGAAATCAATGGGTGTGAATTATCAATAGCAGTGATCCTAGCATCGATTCGGCTGAGGCATTATTTCCTACGATCCTGCGACTCCAGTAAGTGCCCACTCTAGCACTCTGAATCAAGACTTATGATGTGGTGCCATCTCAAAAGCCTCTCGTTGGAATCCTACATATATTACATCTACTGAATTTCCCTAATCGAGTGTTACAGCAATGAAACAGACCCTACGATCCAACCAGTCCACGCCGAACGCAGTCCCAATCTTAACTAGTCCCACCAGCCTGCTCCTGGCCCATATCTCTCCAAACCCTTTCCTATTCATGTCCTTATCCGAATGTCTTTAAAATGTCATAACTGCACCCGCATCCACCACTTCCTCAGCAAGTACATTCCACATATGAACCACCCTCTGTGTAAAAAAATTTGCCCCTCATGTCTTTTTAAAATCTCTTTCCTCTCACCTTCAAAATGTACCCTCTAGTCTTGAAATCCCCCATCCTGGGAAAAAGACAACTATTATTAACTCTATCTATACCCCTTATTAAGGTCGCCTCTCAACCTGCTGTGCTCCAGTGAAAAAAGTCCCAGCTTAACCAGCTTCCCTTTAGAAGTCAAAACTTGCATACCTGCCAACATCCTGGTAAATCTCTTCTGAACCCTCTCCAGCTTACGAACATCCTGCCTATAGCAGGGTGACTAGAACTCCATACAAAACTCCAGAAGAGGCCTCACCAATGTCCTGTACAACCTCAACATGACGTTCCAACTCCTGTACTCAAAGGACTGAGCAGCGGAGGCAAGCGTGCTAAACACTTTTTTTAACCATCCTGCCTATACGTGACATGAACGTCAAAGATAAAGCACCTGAACCCCGAGATCCTTCTGTTCCACAACACTACCCAAGGCACTGTCATTCATTGAATAAGCCCTATGCAGAATACAGGGTTAACGGTCGGGTTCTTAGTAAGGTGGAGGAACAGAGGGATATTGGGGTCTATGTTCATAGATCTTTGAAAGTTGCCACTCAGGTGGATAGAGCTTGTAAGAAGGCCTTTGGTGTATTAGCGTTCATTAGCAGAGGGATTGAATTCAAGAGTCGTGAGGTGATGTTGCAGTTGTACAGGACCTTGGTAAGGCCACATTTGGAGAACTGTGTGCAGTTCTGGTCGCCTCATCTTAGGAAAGATGTGGAAGCTTTGGAGAGGGTGCAGAGGAGATTTACCAGGATGTTGCCTGGAATGGAGAATAGGTCGTACGAGGATAGGTTGAGAGTGCTAGGCCTTTTCTCATTGGAACGGCGAAGGATGAGGGGTGACTTGATAGAGGTTTATAAGATGATCAGAGGAATAGATAGAGTAGACAGTCAGAGACTTTTACCCCGGGTACAACAGAGTGTTACAAGGGGACATAAATTTAAGGTGAAGGGTGGAAGGTATAGGGGGGATGTCAGGGGTAGGTTCTTTACCCAGAGAGTGGTGGGGGCATGGAATGTGCTGCCTGTGGGAGTGGCAGAGTCAGAATCATTGGTGACCTTTAAGCGGCAATTGGATAGGTACATGGATAGGTGCTTAAGCTAGGACAAATGTTCGGCACAACATCGTGGGCCGAAGGGCCTGTTCTGTGCTGTATTGTTCTATGGTCTATGTTCTATGTTCTATGCCTGTTTGTCGGACCAAAATGCAATAGCGTGCGTTATCCAGATAGAGCCATTTTTCAGCCCATTGACCCACTTTATCTAGACCCCTTTGTAATCTTAGAAATTCTCTTCACTGCCTACCAAGCCACCAGTTTTACTCATCTGCAAACTTACTGACCGTGCCTTCTATATTCTCATCAAAGTCATTTATATAAATGACAACCAAAAGAGGACCCAGAACCGATCCCTGTGGAACGTCGCTGGTGTCAGACCTTCAGTCCGAAAAAGCAACCCTCCCTCACCAGTCTCTGTGTCTTGTCGTTGGGCCAATTAGGCATCCAATTGGCAAGCCAACCCAGAATCCCCTGTCACCTAACTCTACTAATTCATCTACCACACTGAACCTTGAGAAAGGCTTTACTAAAAGTCCAAGACAACAACATCTACTGCTCTACCCGCAATCTCCATGGTAACTCCCGCAAAAAAACCCAATCAAGTTTGTGAGACACGAGTTTCCCCACACAAAACCAAAATCAATTTTTGCCTCTCTCAATGCTTATAAATGCTGTCTGTCATAGTCACCTCCAACAATGTACCCACATCCTATCCATAACTGGGGAACGTGGGAAATAGGAAGAGGAATCAGCCATTCGGCCCATCTGTGCATTCTACCAATTCACGGCTGATCCTCTGCCATTTTCCTTCCCTGTCCTTTGATGCTTTCGACATTTAGAAATCTATTCACCTCTGAAACAAACCCCTCTGGATTTCTTCAAGGAATTCAAGTAATGTCAGTCATTAAGTCAAACAACTTGACAGAGTATTTAGGAATTTGGTGATTTGGGGAAATTCGGCGCAGTGAGGATTCTCATCTTATGCAAAGTATGACTGAGGAAGTGAGGGACAGATGGGAAAGCTAACATTTAGAGGCATTCATTAGGTTAGATGGGCGGGTGACTGGTGAGTGAGTCTTAAATGTTTATTATCTCCTCTGGACTGAGATCTTGTGGTAAACTAGAGATTGAAGTGCTGTATTGATCTCATAGCCCAACTCGCTAAATTGTTTCCTATAACTACAAATAACCATCGAGGGATATTTCGAAACAAGTCCATCATTAGTTCAATAAGATATAATAGTGATGAAAGAACAGTTGATGTGCTGCAGCTGTGGCAGGTGGGTGCTCCTGGAGATCTCCAGCTTCCACATGCGGCTCAAGAACCTCCACCTCAGCGTTGATGAGCTTCGGAGTGTTGCGATATGTCACTGAAGGGGCAAGTTACCTGAATACAATGAGGCAGCCACTCCCCTTCAACTGAGTAGTTCAGGTCAGGTTGGGGGCAGGAGGGTCGAACTGGAGGAGCTGGTGCAATTGTTTAAAAAGCTCCATTTTCTCGTGGACTATTCAAGAAGGAAGAGCTAACTGGGACGTGACCCCATGGTGAAGAGGGACATTCAAGTGGAGGGAGTGGAAGGAATTTAGTCAGAGCAGAGGGCAATATAGTTAAGGGATACATACGAGCCAAGTGGATAATGATAAGCAAAATGTGACAGGAAAGAGAGTGTCAAAACATAAGAATGCATTAGAAATGAGGGTCAATGTATAGAATTAAAGTCTCCTTATCCGAGGAAGGGGTTTTGTCAATATAACTGGGCTCGGTGGGATATGAACTGATGGGATGACCTCCAACTGAACTCTACTCGGGCCAGTGTTGTTGTCAGCTGCGTAACTGGGAAAATACTTCCTTCCCTCAGAGGGTCAAGAATCCTTGGAAATGTCCCTGAAAAAAGTTGTGGATCGAGAGATTTGTATTAAGTTGCCAGGGTAGGCAGGAATATGGGCTGGAGGTTACAGTCAGACCAACCACTCTCTTATTGAATGGTGGAGCAGACTGAAGGGGCTGGATAGCCTATTCCTATCCCTAATGTGTATATTGGCTCCTCTTCTCGTGCAGGGCTAGAGTCCCTGGACAGGTTTAGAGAAACAGGTTGAACGGAAAAAAAAAAGGATTTTCTCTCCAATCGGGCTCTCTTGTGGCATAGCTGTAGCGTCCCTATCCCCGAACTGGGAGGATGGTCTTCAAGACTCACCTGCCCCAGGAATCGGTAATAACATCTCTGAACAGGGTGAATAGGAAAAACACAGGGACTGTAATTCTCCAGAACATATATTAGCTATACATACTCAAGGACTGGCAGTCTCTACACAATACACAGGGTCTGACATTCTCATTGATATGCAAAAGACTGGTAGTGACTATTCAATACACAAGGGGTGCTATTCTCTACAATATACACAGGGTCTGTTATTCTCTACAATATACACAGGGTCTGCTATTCTCTACAATATACACAGGGTCTGCTATCCTCTACAATATACACAGGGTCTGCTATTCTCTACAATATACACAGAGTCTGCTATCCTCTACAATATACACAGGGTCTGCTATTCTCTACAATATACACAGGGTCTGCTATTCTCTACAATATACACAGGGTCTGCTATTCTCAAGAATATACACATGGGCTGGTATCCTCCAAAATATACACAGGGTCTGCTATTCTCTACAATATACACAGGGTCTGCTATTCTCTACAATATACACATGGGCTGGTATCCTCTACAATGTACACAGGGTCTGCTATTCTCTACAATATACACAGGGTCTGCTATTCTCTACAATATACACAGGGGACTGCTATTCTCTACAATATACACAGGGTCTGCTATTCTCTACAATGTACACATGGTCTGCTATTCTCTACAATATACACAGGGGACTGCTATTCTCTACAATATACACAGGGTCTGCTATTCTCTACAATATACACATGGGCTGGTATCCTCTACAATGTACACAGGGTCTGCTATTCTCTACAATATACACATGGTCTGCTATTCTCTACAATATACACAGGGGACTGCTATTCTCTACAATATACACAGGGTCTGCTATTCTCAAGAATATACACATGGGCTGGTATCCTCTACAATATACACAGGGTCTGCTATTCTCTACAATATACACAGGGACTGCTATTCTCTACAATATACACAGGGTCTGCTATTCTCTACAATATACACAGGGTCTGCTATTCTCTACAATATACACAGGGTCTGCTATTCTCTACAATATACACAGGGACTGCTATTCTCTACAATATACACAGGGTCTGCTATCCTCTACAATATACACAGGGTCTGCTATCCTCTACAATATACACAGGGACTGCTATTCTCTACAATATACACAGGGACTGCTATTCTCTACAATATACACAGGGTCTGCTATTCTCTACAATATACACAGGGACTGCTATTCTCTACAATATACACATGGTCTGCTATTCTCTACAATATACACAGGATCTGCTATTCTCTACAATATACACAGGGTCTGCTATCCTCTACAATATACACAGGGTCTGCTATTCTCTACAATATACACAGGGTCTGCTATTCTCTACAACATACACAGGGTCTGCTATTCTCTACAATATACACATGGGCTGGTATCCTCTACAATATACACAGGGTCTGCTATTCTCTACAATATACACAGGGTCTGCTATTCTCTACAATATACACAGGGACTGCTATTCTCTACAATATACACAGGGTCTGCTATCCTCTACAATATACACAGGGGACTGCTATTCTCTACAATATACACATGGGACTGCTGTTCTCTACAATATACACAGGGACTGCTATTCTCTACAATATACACAGGGTCTGCTATTCTCTACAATATACACAGGGTCTGCTATCCTCTACAATATACACAGGGACTGCTATTCTCTACAATATACACAGGGACTGCTATTCTCTACAATATACACAGGGTCTGCTATTCTCTACAATATACACAGGGACTGCTATTCTCTACAATATACACAGGGGACTGCTGTTCTCTAATAATAAAGACAGGGACTGCTGTTGTCTAATAATATGCACAGGGTCTATTAATCTCTCTGGCATGCATAAAGCTGATATTATCTACACCATACACATAATGTCCATACAATATATACAGTAAGTGGTGTACTCTGTAGAGACTGGTTATATTTACACAGGGTGATAATCTCTAACTTAACAGGGACTGCCATTCTCTGTGACATACAGGGGGACAGATATCCTCTGTAATATATATAGGTGGTGCTCCCAATCTATTGACTTCTATTGCCTGTAACATGCACAAAGGTTTCCTCTCTGCATCATATACACAGGGAGATTGGAGCTCCAATAATCTAACCATGGCTGCTATTCCATGTAACATACACAGGGTCTGTCATTCCCCACCACCCCCCCCCCAACCCCTCCCCCCCAAACTGTAAACTGCTCTCCTGTGCTAATAATGTTGGTTATAGATAAATGCAGAGCTTCTTCACGTTCACCTGACCCAGAGTAGGATGGTGAGGCAGCCAGCCAGTGACACTCCAGCAGTTGCTGCTGTCTGCTGGTCAGATCAGAACGTTGATGAACACGGACTGCTTGTGATGTTAGCAGTTCTCCGAGGGACAATAAACAGCCAATTTCCTTCTCCTTCAATTCCCCAGGCGTACTCAGTTAGCCTCACCGCTGCTTGCCAGCTCCAGGCTTATTGATCACACTCTTCGTTATTACTGCTCTCGACACCACCAGGTTCGACAGAGAGCACTCTGCCCAGAGTGTGATTGCTCTTTTCCATACCACAGGAAGAGGAGGCTGGGGGGGACTAATTGTGGGTTTGAGATCCTTAATGTCACTGCACTGATCCCTTTGTTTAGCCTTCGGTCCATGGATGAATATTGCTTCAGGAATGACTGAATATTACTGAACATAACTCACCCGGCAGTTAATTTACATCCATCTGTTAGGGCAAAGCAGGACACAGTTTCAAATCTCATCCAAATGTGAATACCTTCAGTACTGCACTCCCTCAGCACTGACCCTCTGACAGTGCGGCACTCCCTCTGTACTGACCCTCCGACAGTGCAGCACTCCCTCAGTACTGACCCTCTGACAGTGCGGCACTCCCTCAGTACTGACCCTCCGACAGTGCGGCACTCCCTCAGTACTGACCCCCTGACAGTGCGGCTCTCCCTCAGCACTGACCCTCCGACAGTGCAGCACTCCCTCAGTACTGACCCTCCGACAGTGCGGCACTCCCTCAGCACTGACCCTCCAACAGTGCGGCACTCCCTCAGCACTGACCCTCCAACAGTGCGGCACTCCCTCAGTACTGACCCTCCAACAGTGCGGCGCTCCCTCAGTACTTGGGGCACTGGCCTGGATTGTTGGTTTCCATTTGAAGTGGGGTCAGCAACCCCACCATCTGCAAAGGGCCACTGAAAACCAGAGTGATGGAGAGGGAGAGCGAAACAGAGATGGAGGGGAGCCAAGGGCAGAGAGTGTGATCAAGACTGGGACAGGCAGAATGAGGCAGAATAATGTGTGGAGAAACGTGAAGGAAATTCAAGAACCTGTTCCCCTGCTTCCTACGTTTCTGACCAGCAGAAATGGACAGAGTAAAATAACTCAAACGTAGAAAGTGGGAAACAGACATGAAGATGGGGGAGAGAAAAACATGCAGAATGAGGCAGAGTAAATTCGAGGCAGACAGACAGAGAGGGGCAGAGAAAGAGTGTGTGAGAGAGAGAGACAGAGAAAAAGACAGATAAGGAGAGGCAGATCGATGAACAGTGAGAGACAGAGACACAGAACGACAGAGAGAGAGAGAGAGAGAGAGAGAGACAATGAGTGAGAGAGACAGAGTGACAGTGAGAGATACTGAGATGACCGAGAGAAAGAGAGGCAGAAACCAAACCACCAAGAGTGAAAGAGAATGGGGCACAATTCAAATTTTAGGAGAGAGAATCAAGGATTTGTATAGTGAGTGGTTAAATGGAACAAAAACATGGTTTAGTGCACAGTGCAACTCTCCATAAGCGAGCAATTCCTTCCACTTACTGGAGCAAACCCTGTAATTAATCATTGGTTGTGCTGGGAATTTCCGAAAAGAGTCAACAATAAATTCTGAACATGACAACAGTTATTTTTGTGAACTGGAAGGAAGTCCACATTGGTGATGCCTGACTTACCGGCAGAAATTCACAAGTGACTGTCAATCTGAAATCTCCTGGCACCAGCAGTAATTAACCTCAAACTAATTGCTGTGTGTACAGCACTTAGCGTTCTCATCGCCTTAACGACAGGCCTGTCAACATCATTCAAGCTTAATCTGCCATCACTTGATGGAAACAACCTGCATTTACAGATGGGAGTACATCCGAGATAAAATCCCTCAAATATGGGGGAAGGAGCTTTACTCTGTGTCTAACCCTGTGCTGTCCCTGTCCTGGGGAGTGTTTGATGGGGGACAGTGTAGAGTAAGCTTTACTCTGTATCTAACCCCGTGCTGTCCCTGTCCTGGGGAGTGTTTGATGGGGGACAGTGTAGAGGGAGCTTTACTCTGTATCTAACCCCGTGCTGTCCCTGTCCTGGGGAGTGTTTGATGGGGGACAGTGTAGAGGAAGCTTTACTCTGTGTCTAACCCTGTGCAGTCCCTGTTCTGGGGAGTGTTTGATGGGGGACAGTGTAGAGGGAGCTTTACTCTGTGTCTAACCCTGTGCTGTCCCTGTCCTAGGGGGTGTTTGATGGGGGACAGCGTAGAGGGAGCTTTACTCTGTATCTAACCCTGTCCTGGAAGTGTTTGATGGGGATAGTGTAGAGGGAGCTTTACACTCCTATTTAGAAGGACAAGGGCCGCAGACACATGGGAACACCACTCTGGCAAGATCCCCTCTGAGCCACTCACCATCCTGACCTGAAAATATACCGCAGTTCCTTCACTATCACCGGGTCACAACCCTGGGATTCCCTCACTAACCGCTCAGTGTGGGTTGGATTGCGACGGTTCAAGAAGGAAGCTCACCACCACCTTCAGGAGGAACAACTGGGAATGAATAGTAAATACTGGCTTCTGCTCGTGACGTCCAAACCGA
Source organism: Chiloscyllium punctatum (assembly GCF_047496795.1). Taxonomy (NCBI): domain Eukaryota; kingdom Metazoa; phylum Chordata; class Chondrichthyes; order Orectolobiformes; family Hemiscylliidae; genus Chiloscyllium; species Chiloscyllium punctatum. The sequence continues at coordinate 67,157,587 of NC_092769.1, forward strand.
GAGGGAATTTTCAATAAACAACTGGTCTTCTCCACAAGTGGACACATCTCTGTTGGAAACTTGCATGATTTTGGAGGCTTCCATTAAGTTAAAGGTTCAGTATTGTCTCTGAGAGAATATGTTTGCCGTGATGCGGTGGACAGCGAAGAAGGTTACCTCAGAGTACACCAGGATCTTGGTCAGATGGGCCAATGGACTATGGAGTGGCAGATGGAGTTTAATTCAGATAAATGGGAGGTGCTGCATTTTGGGAAAGCAAATCAGGTTAATAGTAAGTGTTGCTGAACAAAGAGACCTTGGAGTGCAGGTTCATGGTTCCTTCTGTGGGGTATCGGTAAATTAATGTTACTTCTGCAATTCTGCAATTCCATTTTACAAAGTAAAATGAACTCACACCAGCGTGTAATTGTTTTAGCCAAGAGCTGAGTCAACAAGAATGGAAACGATGTGGAGGAAATATATAATTGTTTTTGTATTAGCTAAAACTGTATGTCAGAATGAAATGTGCCAGCAAAACAATGGTAGACATTACGCGCAAGTAGATAAGATGTTGTGAGGGGATGAAGTTAAGCTCGATACGCCTGTACAAACAGTAGGTATAAACATCTGTTTCCCACTTTTACAGAGACAGAGGAACAAACCCCAATTAAAAGGGTCATAGGGATCAGAACGGCCTCGGGAAAGGCACAGATGAAGGGGGTAGATAATGATGAAGAAAGAATATGCCCAACAATGACCTATAGTGGGATGAGGTCAAACAGCCTTGTGAGGCCAGAAATAAGCATTTTGTCACAGACAAGGCCGGATAAGGCAAGAGACAAACAGGGGTAATGGGGGTCGGTCTTAGGGAAGTGGAGGATGTAAACAGGGGAGGAGCAGTGTAAAACAATAGAAATCAAATCATATAAATGTTGTGTATGAATTGAATTTGGTGTGTATGTCCTCTACCTTACAGACACTGGACATCACACCCTCTTGCATGGGTAAAATAAATGACACTACTGATTCAGATCTTGTCTCGGACTGAAATTATTGAAGTCAGTGAGCTTTGTTTCTCACACTTCAAAGTGGAATCATAGCTCGACAGGGTGGTGGAAGACAATTTTCGTACACTTGCCTTTGTTGGTCAGTGCATTGACTACAGGAGTTGGGAGGTCATGTTGCGGCTGTACAGGACAAAGGTGAGGCCACTTTTGGAATACTGCACTCAATTCAGGGCTCCTTGCTGTAGGAAGGATGTTGTGAAACTTGAAAGGGTTCAGAAAAGATTTGCCAAGGATGTTGCCAGGGTTGGAGGGTTTGAGCTACAGGGAGAGGCTGAACAGGCTGGGGCTGTTTTCCCTGGAGCATCGGAGGCTGAGGGGTGACTTTATGGAGGTTTACAAAATCATGAGGGGCATAGATAGGATAAATAGACAAGGTCGTTTCCCTGGGGTGGGGGAGTCCAGAACTAGAGGGGCATAGGTTTAGGGTGAGAGGGGAAAGGTATAAAAGGGACCTAAGGGGCAACTTTTTCACACAGAGGGTGGTGCGTGTGTGGAATGAGCTGACAGAGGAAGTGGTGGAGGCTGGTACAATGACAACATTTAAAAGGCATTTGGATGGGGACAGGAATAGGAAGGGTTTGGAGGGATATGGGCCGGGTGCTGGCAGGTGGGACTAGATTGGGTTGGGATATCTGGTCGGCATGGACGGGTTGGACCGGAGGGTCTGTTTCCGTGCTGTACATCTCGATGACTCTCTGACATCATTAAGTTGTTGACTCTTTCTTGGCAGGCGAACTTGCTCTGTTCTGGTTTTCGGTTGTACCTTCCCCAGTGCTCTCTGTTTAACACATGGAGAGGAATGATTTTGCTTTGCTAAGTATTGAACAGCTTTGTCGTCACCATTGGGAGAGTTTCTGTGAGTTCGGTGTAGTTTTGGAAGATTCGAGTTGTTTGCCTGGTTTGTTAGATTGTAATAAGTAGACATGTCACCATTAACCATGAACAAAAGCTGACTGTCAGCCCAGGAGCAGACTGCAGTTTAATCAAAACGCTGGCCAATTATCCAACCGTCACTCACAACCAGGACAGAACCTTTGCAAGACACTCAGTTGCTTTAAGGAGGCCTGGGCAGACAGAGAGTCTTTACTGGGACCCTCTATACAAATGGGGATCTGCAATGGAATGACTCTTTGTTTAATAAGAGTCCCCAAGGGAGAGACCCCCTCTTTAACAGGGGTCCCCAAGGGAGAGATTCCCTCTGTAACAGGGGTCCCCGAGGGAGAGACTCCCTCTTTAACAGGGGTCCCCGAGGGAGAGACTCCCTCTTTAACAGGGGTCCCCGAGGGAGAGACTCCCTCTTTAACAGGGGTCCCCGAGGGAGAGACTCCCTCTTTAACAGGGGTCCCCGAGGGAGAGACTCCCTCTTTAACAGGGGTCCCCGAGGGAGAGACTCCCTCTTTAACAGGGGTCCCTGAGGGAGAGACTCCCTCTTTAACAGGGGCCCCGAGGGAGAGACTCCCTCTTTAACAGGGGTCCCCGAGGGAGAGACTCCCTCTTTAACAGGGGTCCCCGAGGGAGAGACTCCCCCTTTAACAGGGGTCCCCGAGGGGGAGACTCCCTCTTTAACAGGGGTCCCCGAGGGAGAGACTCCCCCTTTAACAGGGGTCCCCGAGGGAGAGACTCCCTCTTTAACAGGGGTCCCCGAGGGAGAGACTCCCTCTTTAACAGGGGTCCCCGAGGGAGAGACTCCCTCTTTAACAGGGGTCCCCGAGGGAGAGACTCCCTCTGTAACAGGGGTCCCCGAGGGAGAGACTCCCCTTTAACAGGGATCTATGAGGGAGAGACTCCCTCTTTAACAGGGGTCCCCGAGGGAGAGACTCCCCCTTTAACAGGGGTCCCCGAGGGGGAGACTCCCTCTTTAACAGGGGTCCCCGAGGGAGAGACTCCCTCTTTAACAGGGGTCCCCGAGGGAGAGACTCCCTCTTTAACAGGGGTCCCCGAGGGAGAGACTCCCTCTTTAACAGGGGTCCCCGAGGGAGAGACTCCCCCTTTAACAGGGGTCCCCGAGGGAGAGACTCCCTCTGTAACAGGGATCCCCGAGGGAGAGACTCCCCCTTTAACAGGGGTCCCCGAGGGAGAGACTCCCTCTGTAACAGGGGTCCCCGAGGGAGAGACTCCCTCTTTAACAGGGGTCCCCGAGGGAGAGACTCCCCCTTTAACAGGGGTCCCCGAGGGAGAGACTCCCACTTTAACAGGGGTCCCCGAGGGAGAGACTCCCTCTGTAACAGGGGTCCCCGAGGGAGAGACACCCTCTTTAACAGGGGTCCCCGAGGGAGAGACACCCTCTGTAACAGGGGTCCCCGAGGGAGAGACTCCCCCTTTAACAGGGGTCCCTGAGGGGGAGACTCCCTCTTTAACAGGGGTCCCCGAGGGAGAGACTCCCTCTTTAACAGGGGTCCCCGAGGGAGAGACTCCCTCTTTAACAGGGGTCCCCGAGGGAGAGACTCCCTCTTTAACAGGGGTCCCCGAGGGGGAGACTCCCTCTTTAACAGGGGTCCCCGAGGGAGAGACTCCCTCTTTAACAGGGGTCCCCGAGGGAGAGACTCCCTCTTTAACAGGGGTCCCCGAGGGAGAGACTCCCTCTTTAACAGGGGTCCCCGAGGGGGAGACTCCCTCTTTAACAGGGGTCCCCGAGGGAGAGACTCCCCCTTTAACAGGGGTCCCCGAGGGGGAGACTCCCCCTTTAACAGGGGTCCCCGAGGGGGAGACTCCCTCTTTAACAGGGGTCCCCGAGGGAGAGACTCCCCCTTTAACAGGGGTCCCCGAGGGAGAGACTCCCCCTTTAACAGGGGTCCCCGAGGGAGAGACTCCCTCTGTAACAGGGGTCCCCGAGGGAGAGACTCCCTCTTTAACAGGGGTCCCCGAGGGGGAGACTCCCTCTTTAACAGGGGTCCCCGAGGGAGAGACTCCCCCTTTAACAGGGGTCCCCGAGGGAGAGACTCCCTCTTTAACAGGGGTCCCCGAGGGAGAGACTCCCTCTGTAACAGGGGTCCCCGAGGGAGAGACTCCCTCTTTAACAGGGGTCCCCGAGGGAGAGACTCCCTCTGTAACAGGGGTCCCCGAGGGGGAGACTCCCCCTTTAACAGGGGTCCCCGAGGGAGAGACTCCCTCTTTAACAGGGGTCCCCGAGGGAGAGACTCCCCCTTTAACAGGGGTCCCCGAGGGAGAGACTCCCTCTTTAACAGGGGTCCCCGAGGGAGAGACTCCCTCTTTAACAGGGGTCCCCGAGGGAGAGACTCCCTCTTTAACAGGGGTCCCCGAGGGAGAGACTCCCTCTGTAACAGGGGTCCCCGAGGGAGAGACTCCCTCTTTAACAGGGGTCCCCGAGGGAGAGACTCCCCCTTTAACAGGGGTCCCCGAGGGAGAGACTCCCTCTTTAACAGGGGTCCCCGAGGGAGAGACTCCCTCTGTAACAGGGGTCCCCGAGGGAGAGACTCCCCCTTTAACAGGGGTCCCCGAGGGAGAGACTCCCTCTTTAACAGGGGTCCCCGAGGGGGAGACTCCCCCTTTAACAGGGGTCCCCGAGGGAGAGACTCCCTCTTTAACAGGGGTCCCCGAGGGAGAGACTCCCCCTTTAACAGGGGTCCCCGAGGGAGAGACTCCCTCTTTAACAGGGGTCCCTGAGGGAGAGACTCCCTCTTTAACAGGGGTCCCCGAGGGAGAGACTCCCTCTTTAACAGGGGTCCCCGAGGGAGAGACTCCCTCTTTAACAGGGGTCCCCGAGGGAGAGACTCCCTCTTTAACAGGGGTCCCCGAGGGAGAGACTCCCTCTGTAACAGGGGTCCCCGAGGGAGAGACTCCCTCTGTAACAGGGGTCCCCGAGGGAGAGACTCCCCCTTTAACAGGGGTCCCCGAGGGAGAGACTCCCTCTTTAACAGGGGTCCCCGAGGGAGAGACTCCCTCTTTAACAGGGGTCCCCGAGGGAGAGACTCCCCCTTTAACAGGGGTCCCTCTGAGGAAGAGACTCCCTCTATAACAGGGGTCCCCGAGGGAGAGACTCCCTCTGTAACAGGGGTCCCCGAGGGAGAGACTCCCTCTTTAACAGGGGTCCCCGAGGGAGAGACCCCCTCTTTAACAGGGGTCCCTCTGAGGAAGAGACTCCCCCTTTAACAGGGGTCCCCGAGGGAGAGACTCCCCCTTTAACAGGGGTCCCCGAGGGGGAGACTCCCTCTTTAACAGGGGTCCCTGAGGTAGAGACTCCCTCTGTAACAGGGGTCTCAAATTGGGAGCCCCCACCCTCACGACTCTCCTTTTTATCGTAGATTCACACGGTGGGTTAAAGTCACCCCCTCCCTGGAACATGTTACGGTGTCACTCTGTGACTTTAACCAAACCCCACCTTCATTCCCACCCTCCCCCTCACCCCAGCACCGCTCACCGGAGAATCCCCATTCCTCCCTCCTTTTTCTGTTTCACAATGTGTTTCTGACTTGGCACAGCTTTACCCCGCTCACAAAGCAGGTCGATGCCAGAAACGACATGTGGGATGAAGAGGTACCGGAACACATCAGACCCAGTGCAACAGTTGGATGCCTGTTCGTTCAGTGGCACGTGGTACATCATAGGCACACTCTCTGTTCACTCCCACACACACATACCTTCTCTCTCGTGTACACTCACCGTCGTACACACTGGACTCATCACATAATCGCAGAGGCTACACGAGCAGGTCAGAGACTGAGAATACTGTGGTGAGTAACTCCCCAAAGCCTGTCCACCATCGACAAGGCTCAAGTCAGGAGGGTGAGGGAATATCTCCCCACTTGCCCCTGGATGGGGGGGGGCAGCTCCAACAACACTCAAGTAGCTCAACACCGTCCAGGGGCAAAGCAGCCCCCGCTTGGTTAGCACCCCACACTGACAAACATCCACTCCCTCCATCACCGATGCTCAGTAGCAGCATAGAGTCATAGAGATGTACAGCACGGAAACAGACCCTTCGGTCCAACCCGTCCATGCTGACCCAGATATCTCAACCCAATCTAGTCCCACCTGCCAGCTCCCGGCCCATATCCCTCCAAACCCTTCCTATTCATATACCCATCCAAATGACTTTTAAATGTTGCAATTGTACCAGCCTCCATCACATCCTCTGGCAGCTCATTCCATACACACACCACCCTGGATGAACTGTAAGGAGAGGCTGGAAAAACTCTGGAGACTGAGGGGAGACTTGATAGAAGTCTGTAAAATTATGAGATGCATAGGTAGGGTTGATGATCAGAATCTTTTTCTCAAACTTCGAATGGCTAAAACTTAAGGGTATGCTTTAAGTGGGAGGGGCAAGTTTTTTAACACAGAGAGACTGCTAGGGGTCTGGAAGAGGTGTTGGGGGAAGCAGATACATCGGCGATATTTAAGGAGCTCTTAGATAAGCACATGAATATACAAGGGACGGAGGGGTACGGACCAAGGGCAGGGGGAAGGGATTAGTTTAATTTAGCATTATGTTCGACACAACCGTGCTGTACTGTTCTCTGTCTGCATTCCCAGGGACAGTGGGACTGCCACAGGGAGAGCCACACTGTTGGAGGGTCAGTGCTGAGGGAGTGCCGCACTGTCGGAGGGTCAGTACTGAGGGAGTGCCGCACTGTTGGAGGGTCAGTGCTGAGGGAGTGCCTCACTGTCAGAGGGTCAGTACTGAGGGAGTGCCGCACTGTCGGAGGGTCAGTACTGAGGGAGTGCCGCACTGTCGGAGGGTCAGTACTGAGGGAGTGCCACACTGTCGGAGGGTCAGTACTGAGGGAGTGCCGCACTGTCGGAGAGTCAGTACTGAGGGAGTGCCGCACTGTCGGAGAGTCAGTACTGAGGGAGTGCCGCACTGTCGGAGAGTCAGTACTGAGGGAGTGCCGCACTGTCGGAGGGTCAGTACTGAGGGAGTGCCGCACTGTCGGAGGGTCAGTACTGAGGGAGTGCCGCACTGTCGGAGGGTCAGTACTGAGGGAGTGCCACACTGTCGGAGGGTCAGTACTGAGGGAGTGCCGCACTGTCGGAGAGTCAGTACTGAGGGAGTGCCGCACTGTCGGAGAGTCAGTACTGAGGGAGTGCCGCACTGTCGGAGAGTCAGTACTGAGGGAGTGCCGCACTGTCGGAGGGTCAGTACTGAGGGAGTGCCTCACTGTCAGAGGGTCAGTACTGAGGGAGTGCCGCACTGTCGGAGGGTCAGTACTGAGGGAGTGCCGCACTGTCGGAGGGTCAGTACTGAGGGAGTGCCACACTGTCGGTGGGTCAGTACTGAGGGAGTGCCGCACTGTCGGAGAGTCAGTACTGAGGGAGTGCCGCACTGTCGGAGAGTCAGTACTGAGGGAGTGCCGCACTGTCGGAGAGTCAGTACTGAGGGAGTGCCGCACTGTCGGAGGGTCAGTACTGAGGGAGTGCCGCACTGTCGGAGGGTCAGTACTGAGGGAGTGCCGCACTGTCGGAAGGTCAGTACTGAGGGAGTGCCGCACTGTCGGAGGGTCAGTACTGAGGGAGTGCCGCACTGTCGGAGGGTCAGTACTGAGGGAGTGCCGCACTGTCGGAGGGTCAGTACTGAGGGAGTGCCGCACTGTCAGAGGGTCAGTACTGAGGGAGCACCGCACTGTCGGAGGGTCAGTACTGAGGGAGTGCCGCACTGTCGGAGGGTCAGTACTGAGGGAGTGCCGCACTGTCAGAGGGTCAGTACTGAGGGAGTGCCGCACTGTCAGAGGGTCAGTACTGAGGGAGTGCCGCACTGTCAGAGGGTCAGTACTGAGGGAGTGCCGCACTGTCGGAGGGTCAGTGCTGAGGGAGTGCCGCACTGTCGGAGGGTCAGTGCTGAGGGAGTGCCGCACTGTCGGAGGGTCAGTGCTGAGGGAGTGCCGCACTGTCGGAGGGTCAGTACTGAGGGAGTGCCGCACTGTCGGAGGGTCAGTGCTGAGGGAGTGCCGCACTGTCGGAGGGTCAGTGCTGAGGGAGTGCCGCACTGTCGGAGGGTCAGTACTGAGGGAGTGCTGCACTGTCAGAGGGTCAGTACTGAGGGGGTGCCGCACTGTCAGAGGGTCAGTACTGAGGGAGTGCCGCACTGTCAGAGGGTCAGTACTGAGGGAGTGCCGCACTGTCGGAGGGTCAGTGCTGAGGGAGTGCCGCACTGTCGGAGGGTCAGTAGTGAGGGAGTGCTGCACTGTCAGAGGGTCAGTACTGAGGGAGTGCTGCACTGTCAGAGGGTCAGTGCTGAGGGAGTGCTGCACTGTCGGAGGGTCAGTACTGAGGGAGTACCGCACTGTCGGAGGGTCAGTACTGAGGGAGTGCCGCACTGTCAGAGGGTCAGTACTGAGGGAGTGCCGCACTGTCAGAGGGTCAGTACTGAGGGAGTGCCGCACTGTCGGAGGGTCAGTGCTGAGGGAGTGCCGCACTGTCGGAGGGTCAGTAGTGAGGGAGTGCTGCACTGTCAGAGGGTCAGTACTGAGGGAGTGCTGCACTGTCAGAGGGTCAGTGCTGAGGGAGTGCTGCACTGTCGGAGGGTCAGTACTGAGGGAGTACCGCACTGTCGGAGGGTCAGTACTGAGGGAGTGCCGCACTGTCGGAGGGTCAGTACTGAGGGAGTGCCACACTGTCAGAGGGTCAGTGCTGAGGGAGTGCCACACTGTCAGAGGGTCAGTGCTGAAGGAGTGCCACACTGTCAGAGGGTCAGTACTGAGGGAGTGCCACACTGTCGGAGGGTCAGTACTGAGGGAGTGCCGCACTGTCGGAGGGTCAGTGCTGAGGGAGTCCCGCACTGTCAAAGGGTCAGTACTGAGGGAGTTTATTTACTGATGTTTAATACAGACTCTGCAACCTGAAAGTGGGAGCAGGGCTGGGGAAAAGAGAGATAGAGACAGATAGAGAGAGAGAGAGATGTGGACAGTGGGGACAGGAGAAAGAGGGAAAATAATGCGGGAGTGTGAGAGAGAGAGATAAAGATCACTTTCTCTTTCTATTACTCTCTCTACTAACTGGGGGGGAAAGAGAGTGGGAGTGGAGACAGAGTTGGGGTAGAGAGACAAAGGGGGGGAGAGAGAAAGGGGGAGAGAGAGAAAGGGCAAGGGAAAGGGGGAAGAGAAAGGGGGAAGAGAAAGGGGGGAGAGAGAAAGGGGGGAGAGAGAAGGGGGTGAGAGAAAGGGGGAAGAGAAAGGGGGGAGAGAGAAAGGGGGGAGAGAGAAAGGGGGGAGAGAGAAGGGGGAGAGAGAGAAAGGGCAAGGGAAAGGGGGAAGAGAAAGGGGGGGAGAGAGAAGGGGGTGAGAGAGAAAGGGGGAGAGAGACAAAGGGGGGGAGAGAGAGAAAGGGGAAGGGAAAGGGGGGGAGAGAAGGGGGTGAGAGAGAAAGGGGGAGAGAGACAAAGGGGGGGAGAGAGAAAGGGGGAGAGAGAGAAAGGGCAAGGGAAAGGGGGAAGAGAAACGGGGAGAGAGAAAGGGGGGGAGAGAGAGAAAGGGGAAGGCAAAAGGGGGAGAGAGAAAGGGGGGAGAGCGAGAGGGGAGAGAGAGAGAAGGGGGTGAGAGAGAAAGGGGAAGGCAAAAGGGGGCGAGAGAAAGGGGGGAGAGAAAAAGGGGGGAGAGAGAGAGAAGGGGGTGAGAGAGAAAGGGGGAGAGAGAGAAAGGGCAAGGGAAAGGGGGAAGAGAAACGGGGAGAGAGAAAGGGGGGGAGAGAGAGAAAGGGGAAGGCAAAAGGGGGAGAGAGAAAGGGGGGAGAGAGAAAGGGGGGAGAGCGAGAGGGGAGAGAGAGAGAAGGGGGTGAGAGAGAAAGGGGAAGGCAAAAGGGGGCGAGAGAAAGGGAGAAAGAGAAAGGGGGGAGAGAGAAAGGGGGAGAGAGAGAAGGGGGTGAGAGAAAGGGGGGAGAGAGAAAGGGGGGAGAGAGAAGGGGGAGAGAGAAAGGGGGTGAGAAAAGGGGGAGAGAGAGAAAGGGGGAGGGAAAGGGGGGAGAGAAGGGGGTGAGAGAGAAAGGGGGAGAGAGACAAAGGGGGGGAGAGAGAAAGAGGGGGGAGAGAAAGGGGTGGAGAGAGAAAGGGCAGGAGAGAGAAAGGGGGAGAGAGAAAAGGGGGAGAGAGAGAAGTGGGGGAGAGAAAAAGGGGTGAGAAAGAGAAAGGGGGGAGAGAGAGAGAAAGGGGGGAGAGAGAGAGAAAGGGGGAAGAGCGAGAAAGGGGGAAGAGCGAGAAGTGGGGGAGAGAGAGAAGTGGGGGAGAGAGAAAGGGGGGAGAGAGAGAAAGGGAGGAGAGAGAGAAAGGGGGAGAGCGAGAAAGGGGGAGAACGAGAAGTGGGGGAGAGAGAAAGGGGGGAGAGAGAGAAGGGGGGAGAACGAGAAAGGGGGAGAGAGAGAAGTTGGGGAGAGAGAAAGGGGGAGAGAGAGAAAGGGGGAGAGAGAGAAAGGGGGGCAAGAGAGAGAGAAAAGTGGGGGAGAGAGAAAGGGGGGAGAGAGAGAAAGGCGGGAGAGAGAGAAAGGGGGAGCGCGAAAAAGGGGGGAGAGAGAAAGGGGGGAGAGAGAAAGGGGGGAGAGAGAAAGGGGAAGGGAAAGGGGGGGAGTGGGTGAATAAGGGAGGAAGAGGGGAGTGGAGGAGTGGGGAAGGGGTGAGATGGACGGGGCGCGAGAGTGGCAAGGGGGGAGGGGAGAGGAGGGGCGAGGGATGGGGGGGCAGGAAGGGGAGAGACGAGAGGAGGTGGGAGAGGACCTGGAGGTGGAGGGGAGACAAGGGGGTAAAGGAGGGGAGGGGTGACGGAACTGGGAGAAGGAGAGAAGAGAGGAACAAGAGATGGAGAAAGAGACAGAGTGAGAGGAAGAGGGGCAAAGGAAGAGCAAGGCAAAGGGAAGGAGCAAGAGAAAGAAATAGAGAAACTGAAAAGAGAAAGGGAGAAGGAGAGAGCAGAGAGAGAGAGAGAGAGAGAGAGAGAGAGAGAGAGGGAGGGGGAGGTGGAGAGAGGGGGGAGAATGTGCGACCAACGAAGGCAGTACAGCCTCAATGGGCTGAAGCACATGTTGTGTCCAGTGTGATCCCATGACACGGTTGGGGTGAAGCTGGAGTGAGGCATGATGGTCAAAGGAACAGACGGTGTGTCAAGAAGGGGTGGACAGAGAGGGGTTGGGGGCAGGGAGAGATTGTTGTGAGGAGGGTTATAACAGTGGGTAAACAGGGAGTAGCTGGGCAGAGTGGCCTGTTATTGTACTGTCAGCACTTGGCGATTTGAAGCTAGAATTAGGGCTGGCGCTCGCGAGTTGAAGTAATCACAGGCCGACTTTCGAAACCAAATATTTGGATAGACAATGAGGTTGTGTCAGCCAGAAATAGCTGGCAGGAGAACTGTAAAAGTTTACACGTTAATTCCCACAGGCTCCCAGAGGTGCCATAGACATTAAATCATCCAGTGACTAAAAGGAGCAGTCTGGAGCATTTACCATGGGAGGCCTGGGCTGTATTCTCTGAAAACTCTCTCCCTCCCTTCATCACGACCACACACCCAAACTGCAGGGGGAAGGGGCCAAACTGAAATTACTCGAATAGCCGCTGTCAGAAATGATAAGTTTGTAACGGGAGTAAAGGGAAAGACCAGACCCAGTACCCAGCATACGCAGGGCCGGACGACCAAATACCAGTGGAGACACCAACTCACTCCCTGTCCCACTGTGACCCTGCTGTAACACACTCACTGTCCCACACACTCCCTGTCCCACTGTGACCCTGCTGTAACACACTCTCTCTCCCACACCCTCCCTGTCCCACTGTGACCCTGCTGTAACACACTCACTGTCCCACACACTCCCTGTCCCACTGTGACCCTGCTGTAACACACTCACTCTCCCACACCCTCCCTGTCCCACTGTGACCCTGCTGTAACACACTCACTCTCCCACACACTCCCTGTCCCACTGTGACCCTGCTGTAACACACTCTCTCTCCCACACCCTCCCTGTCCCACTGTGACCCTGCTGTAACACACTCACTGTCCCACACCCTCCCTGTCCCACTGTGACCCTGCTGTAACACACTCACTCTCCCACACCCTCGCTGTCCTACTGTGTCCATGCTGTAACACACTCACTCTCCCACACCCTCCCTGTCCCACTGTGAGCCTGCTGTAACACCCTCCCTGTCCCACACCCTCCCTGTCCCACTGTGACCCTGCTGTAACACACTCACTCTCCCACACCCGCCCTGTCCCACTGTGACCCTGCTGTAACACCCTCCCTGTCCCACACCCTCCCTGTCCCACTGTGACCCTGCTGTAACACACTCTCTCTCCCACACCCTCCCTGTCCCACTGTGACCCTGCTGTAACACACTCACTCTCCCACACCCTCCCTGTCCCACTGTGACCCTGCTGTAACACCCTCCCTGTCCCACACCCTCCCTGTCCCACTTTGACCCTGCTGTAACACACTCACTGTCCCACACCCTCCCTGTCCCACTGTGACCCTGCTGTAACACACTCACTGTCCCACACCCTCCCTGTCCCACTGTGACCCTGCTGTAACACACTCCCTGTCCCACACCCTCCCTGTCCCCCTGTGACCCTGCTGTAACACACTCACTCTCCCACACCCTCCCTGTCCCACTGTGACCCTGCTGTGACACACTCTCTCTCCCACACCCTCCCTGTCCCACTGTGACCCTGCTGTAACACACTCACTCTCCCACACCCTCCCTGTCCCACTGTGACCCTGCTGTAACACACTCACTCTCCCACACCCTCCCTGTCCCACTGTGACCCTGCTGTAACACACTCCCTGTCCCACACCCTCCCTGTCCCCCTGTGACCCTGCTGTAACACACTCACTCTCCCACACCCTCCCTGTCCCACTGTGACCCTGCTGTGACACACTCTCTCTCCCACACCCTCCCTGTCCCACTGTGACCCTGCTGTAACACACTCACTCTCCCACACCCTCCCTGTCCCACTGTGACCCTGCTGTAACACACTCACTGACCCACACCCTCCCTGTCCCACTGTGACCCTGCTGTAACACACTCACTGTCTCACACCCTCCCTGTCCCACTGTGACCCTGCTGTAACACACTCACTGTCCCACACCCTCCCTGTCCCACTGTGACCCTGCTGTAACACACTCACTCTCCCACACCCTCCCTGTCCCACTGTGACCCTGCTGTAACACACTCACTCTCCCACACCCTCCCTGTCCCACTGTGACCCTGTTGTAACACACTCACTCTCCCACACCCTCCCTGTCCCACTGTGTCCCTGCTGTAACACACTCACTCTCCCACACTCTCCCTGTCCCACTGTGTCCCTGCTGTGACACACTCTCTCTCCCACACCCTCCCTGTCCCACTGTGACCCTGCTGTAACACACTCACTCTCCCACACCCTCCCTGTCCCACTGTGACCCTGCTGTAACACACTCACTCTCCCACACCCTCCCTGTCCCACTGTGACCCTGCTGTAACACACTCACTCTCCCACACCCTCCCTGTCCCACTGTGACCCTGCTGTAACACACTCACTCTCCCACACCCTCCCTGTCCCACTGTGACCCTGCTGTAACACACTCACTCTCCCACACCCTCCCTGTCCCACTGTGACCCTGCTGTAACACACTCACTGTCCCAGTGTGACCCTGCAGTAACACACTCACTGTCCCCCTGTGACCCTGCTGTAACACACTCACTGTCCCACTATGACCCAGCTGTAAGACACTCACTGTCCCACTCTCTCCCTGTCCCACTGTGACCCTGCTGTAACACACTCCCTGTCCCCCTGTGACCCTGCAGTAACAAACTCCCTGTCCCCCTGTGACCCTGCTGTAACACACTCACTCTCCCACACCCTCCCTGTGCCACTGTGACCCCACTGTAACACACTCACTCTCCCACACCCTCCCTGTCCCACTGTGACCCTGCTGTAACACACTCACTCTCCCACACCCTCCCTGTTCCACTGTGACCCTGCTGTAACACACTCACTGTCTCACACCCTCCCTGTCCCACTGTGACCCCGCTGTAACACACTCACTGTCTCACACCCTCCCTGTCCCACTGTGACCCTGCTGTAACACACTCACTCTCCCACACCCTCCCTGTCCCACTGTGCCCCTGCTGTAACACACTCACTCTCCCACACCCTCCCTGTCCCACTGTGACCCTGCTGTAACACACTCACTGTCCCACACCCTCCCTGTCCCACTGTGACCCTGCTGTAACACACTCACTCTCCCACACCCTCCCTGTCCCACTGTGACCCTGCTGTAACACACTCACTGTCCCACACCCTCCCTGTCCCACTGTGACCCTGCTGTAACACACTCACTGACCCACACCCTCCCTGTCCCACTGTGATCCTGCTGTAACACACTCACTCTCCCACACCCTCCCTGTCCCACTGTGACCCTGCTGTAACACACTCACTGTCTCACACCCTCCCTGTCCCACTGTGACCCCACTGTAACACACTCACTCTCCCAAACCCTCCCTGTCCCACTGTGACCCCGCTGTAACACACTCACTGTCCCACACCCTCCCTGTCCCACTGTGACCCTGCTGTAACACACTCACAGTCCCACACCCTCCATGTCCCACTGTGTCCCTGCTGTAACACACTCACTGTCCCACACCCTCCCTGTCCCACTGTGACCCTGCTGTAACACACTCTCTCTCTCCCACACCCTCCCTGTCCCACTGTGACCCTGCTGTAACACACTCACTCTCCCACACCCTCCCTGTCCCACTGTGACCCTGCTGTAACACACTCACTCTCCCACACCCTCCCTGTCCCACTGTGACCCTGCTGTAACACACTCACTCTCCCACACCCTCCCTGTCCCACTGTGACCCTGCTGTAACACACTCACTGTCCCACACCCTCCCTGTCCCACTGTGACCCTGCTGTAACACACTCTCTCTCTCCCACACCCTCCCTGTCCCACTGTGACCCTGCTGTAACACACTCACTCTCCCACACCCTCCCTGTCCCACTGTGACCCCGCTGTAACACACTCACTGTCCCACACCCTCCCTGTCCCACTGTGACCCTGCTGTAACACACTCACTGTCCCACACCCTCCCTGTCCCACTGTGACCCTGCTGTAACACACTCACTCTCCCACACCCTCGCTGTCCCACTGTGACCCTGCTGTAACACACTCACTCTCCCACACCCACCCTGTCCCACTGTGACCCTGCTGTAACACACTCACTCTCCCACACCCTCCCTGTCCCACTGTGACCCTGCTGTAACACACTCACTGTCCCACACCCTCCCTGTCCCACTGTGACCCTGCTGTAACACACTCACTGTCCCACACCCTCCCTGTCCCACTGTGACCCTGCTGTAACACACTCACTCTCCCACACCCTCCCTGTCCCACTGTGACCCTGCTGTAACACACTCACTCTCCCACACCCTCCCTGTCCCACTGTGACCCTGCTGTAACACACTCACTCTCCCACACCCTCCCTGTCCCACTGTGACCCTGCTGTAACACACTCACTCTCCCACACCCTCCCTGTCCCACTGTGACCCTGCTGTAACACACTCACTCTCCCACACCCTCCCTGTCCCACTGTGACCCTGCTGTAACACACTCAATGTCCCACACCCTCCCTGTCCCACTGTGACCCTGCTGTAACACACTCACTCTCCCACACCCTCCCTGTCCCACTGTGACCCTGCTGTAACACACTCACTCTCCCACACCCTCCCTGTCCCACTGTGACCCTGCTGTAACACACTCACTCTCCCACACCCTCCCTGTCCCACTGTGACCCTGCTGTAACACACTCACTCTCCCACACCCTCCCTGTCCCACTGTGACCCTGCTGTAACACACTCACTCTCCCACACCCTCCCTGTCCCACTGTGACCCTGCTATAACTCACTCACTCTCCCACACCCTCCCTGTCCCACTATGACTCTGTTGTAACACACTCACTCCCCCACACCCTCCCTGTCCCACTGTGACCCTGCTGTAACACACTCACTGTATCACACCCTCCCTGTCCCACTGTGACACTGCTGTAACACACTCACTGTCCCCCTGTGACCCTGCATAATACACTCACTGTCCCACTGTGACCCTGCAGTAACAAACTCACTGTCCCCCTGTGTCCCTGCTGTAACACACTCAATGTCTCACACCCTCCCTGTCCCACTGTGACCCTGCTGTAACACACTCACTGTCCCACACCCTCCCTGTCCCACAGTGACCCTGCTGGAACACACTCACTCTCCCACACCCTCCCTGTCCCACTGTGACCCTGCTGTAACACACTCACTCTCCCACACCCTCCCTGTCCCACTGTGACCCTGCTGTAACACACTCACTCTCCCACACCCTCCCTGTCCCACTGTGACCCTGCTGTAACACACTCACTCTCCCACACCCTCCCTGTCCCACTGTGACCCTGCTGTAACACACTCACTGTCCCACACCCTCCCTGTCCCACTGTGACCCTGCTGTAACACACTCACTCTCCCACACCCTCCCTGTCCCACTATGACCCTGCTGTAACACACTCACTGTCCCACACCCTCCCTGTCCCACTGTGACCCTGCTGTAACACACTCACTGTCTCGCACCCTCCCTGTCCCACTGTGACCCTGCTGTAACACACTCACTCTCCCACACCCTCCCTGTCCCACTATGACCCTGCTGTAACACACTCACTCTCCCACACCCTCCCTGTCCCACTATGACCCTGCTGTAACACACTCACTCTCCCACACCCTCCCTGTCACACTGTGACCCTGCTGTAACACACTCACTCTCCCACACCCTCGCTGTCCCACTGTGACCCTGCTGTAACACACTCACTCTCCCACACCCTCCCTGTCCCACTGTGACCCTGCTGTAACGCACTCACTGTCTCACACCCTCCCTGTCCCACTGTGACCCTGCTGTAACACACTCACTCTCCCACACCCTCCCTGTCCCACTATGACCCTGCTGTAACACACTCACTCTCCCACACCCTCCCTGTCACACTGTGACCCTGCTGTAACACACTCACTCTCCCACACCCTCGCTGTCCCACTGTGACCCTGCTGTAACACACTCACTCTCCCACACCCTCCCTGTCCCACTGTGTCCCTGCTGTAACGCACTCACTGTCTCACACCCTCCCTGTCCCACTGTGACCCTGCTGTAACACACTCACTCTCCCACACCCTCGCTGTCCCACTGTGACCCTGCTGTAACACACTCACTCTCCCACACCCTCCCTGTCCCACTGTGACCCTGCTGTAACACACTCACTCTCCCACACCCTCGCTGTCCCACTGTGACCCTGCTGTAACACACTCACTCTCCCACACCCTCCCTGTCCCACTGTGACCCTGCTGTAACACACTCACTGTATCACACCCTCCCTGTCCCACTGTGACCCTGCTGTAACACACTCACTGTCCCACACCCTCCCTGTCCCACTGTGACCATGCTGTAACACACTCACTGTATCACACCCTCCATGTCCCACTGTGACCCTGCTGTAACACACTCACTCTTCCACACCCTCCCTGTCCCACTGTGACCCTGCTGTAACACACTCACTCTCCCACAC
Organism: Chiloscyllium punctatum; assembly: GCF_047496795.1. Lineage (NCBI taxonomy): Eukaryota > Metazoa > Chordata > Chondrichthyes > Orectolobiformes > Hemiscylliidae > Chiloscyllium > Chiloscyllium punctatum. The sequence goes on from NC_092769.1 coordinate 67,175,128, forward strand.
CCTCCCTGTCCCACTGTGACCCCGCTGTAACACACTCACTCTCCCACACCCTCCCTGTCCCACTGTGACCCTGCTGTAACACACTCACTGTCCCACACCCTCCCTGTCCCACTGTGACCCTGCTGTAACACACTCACTCTCCCACACCCTCCCTGTCCCACTGTGACCCTGCTGTAACACACTCACTGTCCCACACCCTCCCTGTCCCACTGTGACCCTGCTGTAACACACTCACTCTCCCAAACCCTCCCTGTCCCACTGTGACCCTGCTGTAACACACTCACTGTCTCACACCCTCCCTGTCCCACTGTGACCCTGCTGTAACACACTCACTCTCTCACACCCTTCCTGTCCCACTGTGACCCTGCTGTAACACACTCACTGTCCCACACCCTCCCTGTCCCACTGTGACCCTGCTGTAACACACTCACTCTCCCAAACCCTCCCTGTCCCACTGTGACCCTGCTGTAACACACTCACTGTCTCACACCCTCCCTGTCCCACTGTGACCCTGCTGTAACACACTCACTCTCTCACACCCTTCCTGTCCCACTGTGACCCTGCTGTAACACACTCACTGTCCCACACCCTCCCTGTCCCACTGTGACCCTGCTGTAACACACTCACTCTCCCACACCCTCCCTGTCCCACTGTGACCCGGCTGTAACACCCTCCCTGTCCCACTGTGACCCTGCTGTAACACACTCACTGTATCACACCCTCCCTGTCCCACTGTGACACTGCTGTAACACACTCACTCTCCCACACCATCCCTGTCCCACTGTGACACTGTTGTAACACCCTCCGTGTCCCACTGTGACCCTGTTGTAACACATTCACAGTCCCACACCCTCCCTGTCCTAATGTGACCCTGTTGTAACACACTCACTCTCCCACACCCTCCCTGTCCCACTGTGACCCTGCTGTAACACACTCACTCTCCCACACCCTCCCTGTCCCACTGTGTCCATGCTGTAACACACTCACTCTCCCACACCCTCCCTGTCCCACTGTGACCCCGCTGTAACACACTCACTGACCCACACCCTCCCTGTCCCACTGTGACCCTGCTGTAACACACTCACTCTCCCACACCCTCCCTGTCCCACTGTGACCCTGCTGTAACACACTCACTGACCCACACCCTCCCTGTCCCACTGTGACCCTGCTGTAACACACTCACTCTCCCACACCCTCCCTGTCCCACTGTGACCCTGCTGTAACACACTCACTGTCCCACACCCTCCCTGTCCGACTGTGTCCCTGCTGTAACACACTCACTCTCCCACACCCTCCCTGTCCCACTGTGACCCTGCTGTAACACACTCACTCTCCCACACCCTCCCTGTCCCACTGTGACCCTGCTGTAACACACTCACTCTCCCACACCCTCCCTGTCCCACTGTGACCCTGCTGTAACACACTCACTCTCCCACACCCTCCCTGTCCCACTGTGACCCTGCTGTAACACACTCACTCTCCCACACCCTCCCTGTCCCACTGTGACCCTGCTGTAACACACTCACTGTCCCACACCCTCCCTGTCCCACTGTGACCCTGCTGTAACACACTCACTCTCCCACACCCTCCATGTCCCACTGTGACCCTGCTGTAACACACTCACTGTCTCACACCCTCCCTATCCCACTGTGACCCTGCTGTAACACACTCACACTCTCACACCCTCCCTGTCCCACTGTGACCCTGCTGTAACACACTCACTCTCCCACACCCTCCCTGTCCCACTGTGACCCTGCTGTAACACACTCACTGTCCCACACCCTCCCTGTCCCACTGTGACCCTGTTGTAACACACTCACTGTCCCACACCCTCCCTGTCCCACTGTGACCCTGCTGTAACACACTCACTGTCTTACACCCTCACTGTCCCACTGTGACCCTGCTGTAACACACTCACTCTCCCACACCCTCCCTGTCCCACTGTGACCCTGCTGTAACACACTCACTGTCTTACACCCTCACTGTCCCACTGTGACCCTGCTGTAACACACTCACTCTCCCACACCCTCCCTGTCCCACTGTGACCCTGCTGTAACACACTCACTCTCCCACACCCTCCCTGTTCCACTGTGACCCTGCTGTAACACACTCACTGTCCCACACCCTCCCTGTCCCACTGTGACCCTGCTGTAACACACTCACTGACCCACACCCTCCCTGTCCCACTGTGACCCTGCTGTAACACACTCACTCTCCCACACCCTCCCTGTCCCACTGTGACCCTGCTGTAACACACTCACTCTCCCACACCCTCCCTGTCCCACTGTGACCCTGCTGTAACACACTCACTCTCCCACACCCTCACTGTCCCACTGTGACCCTGCTGTAACACACTCACTCTCCGACACCCTCCCTGTCCCACTGTGACCCTGCTGTAACACACTCACTGTCTCGCACCCTCCCTGTCCCACTGTGTCCCTGCTGTAACACACTCACTCTCCCACACCCTCCCTGTCCCACTGTGACCCCGCTGTAACACACTCACTGTCCCACACCCTCCCTGTCCCACTGTGACCCTGCTGTAACACACTCACTCTCCCACACCCTCCCTGTCCCACTGTGACCCTGCTGTAACACACTCACTCTCCCACACCCTCCCTGTCCCACTGTGACCCCGCTGTAACACACTCACTGTCCCACACCCTCCCTGTCCCACTGTGACCCTGCTGTAACACACTCACTCTCCCACACCCTCCCTGTCCCACTGTGACCCTGCTGTAACACACTCACTCTCCCACACCCTCCCTGTTCCACTGTGACCCTGCTGTAACACACTCACTCTCCCACACCCTCCCTGTCCCACTGTGACCCTGCTGTAACACACTCACTCTCCCACACCCTCCCTGTCCCACTGTGACCCTGCTGTAACACACTCACTGACCCACACCCTCCCTGTCCCACTGTGACCCTGCTGTAACACACTCACTGACCCACACCCTCCCTGTCCCACTGTGACCCTGCTGTAACACACTCACTCTCCCACACCCTCCCTGTCCCACTGTGACCCTGCTGTAACACACTCACTCTCCCACACCCTCACTGTCCCACTGTGACCCTGCTGTAACACACTCACTCTCCGACACCCTCCCTGTCCCACTGTGACCCTGCTGTAACACACTCACTGTCTCGCACCCTCCCTGTCCCACTGTGTTCCTGCTGTAACACACTCACTCTCCCACACCCTCCCTGTCCCACTGTGACCCTGCTGTAACACACTCACTCTCCCACACCCTCCCTGTCCCACTGTGACCCTGCAAAAAACACACTCACTCTCCCACACCCTCCCTGTCCCACTGTGACCCTGCTGTAACACACTCACTCTCCCACACCCTCCCTGTCCCACTGTGACCCTGCTGTAACACACTCACTGTCCCACACCCTCCCTGTCCCACTGTGACCCTGCTGTAACACACTCACTGTCCCACTGTGACCCTGCTGTAACACACTCACTGTCCCACACCCTCCCTGTCCCACTGTGTCCCTGTTGTAACACACTCACTCTCCCACACCCTCCCTGTCCCACTGTGTCCCTGTTGTAACACACTCACTCTCCCACACCCTCCCTGTCCCACTGTGACCCTGCTGTAACACACTCACTCTCCCACACCCGCCCTGTCCCACTGTGACCCTGCTGTAACACACTCACTGTCCCACACCCTCCCTGTCCCACTGTGACCCTGCTGTAACACACTCACTCTCCCACACCCTCCCTGTCCCACTGTGACCCTGCTGTAACACACTCACTGTCTCACACCCTCCCTGTCCCACTGTGACCCTGCTGTAACACACTCACTCTCCCACACCCTCCCTGTCCCACTGTGACCCTGCTGTAACACACTCACTCTCCCACACCCTCCCTGTCCCACTGTGTCCCTGCTGTAACACACTCACTGTCTCGCACCCTCCCTGTCCCACTGCGACCCTGCTGTAACACACTCACTGTCTCACACCCTGCCTGTCCCACTGTGACCCTGCTGTAACACACTCACTCTCCCACACCCTCCATGTCCCACTGTGACCCTGCTGTAACACACTCACTGTCTCACACCCTCCCTATCCCACTGTGACCCTGCTGTAACACACTCACACTCTCACACCCTCCCTGTCCCACTGTGACCCTGCTGTAACACACTCACTCTCCCACACCCTCCCTGTCCCACTGTGACCCTGCTGTAACACACTCACTCTCCCACACCCTCCCTGTCCCACTGTGACCCTGCTGTAACACACTCACTCTCCCACACCCTCCCTGTCCCACTGTGACCCTGTTGTAACAAACTCACTCTCCCACACCCTCCCTGTCCCACTGTGACCCTGCTGTAACACACTCACTCTCCCACACCCTCCCTGTCCCACTGTGACCCTGCTGTAACACACTCACTCTCCCACACCCTCCCTGTCCCACTGTGACCCTGCTGTAACACACTCACTGTCCCACACCCTCCCTGTCCCACTGTGACCCTGCTGTAACACACTCACTGTCCCACACCCTCCCTGTCCCACTGTGACCCTGCTGTAACAAACTCACTCTCCCACACCCTCCCTGTCCCACTGTGTCCCTGCTGTAACACACTCACTGTATCGCACCCTCCCTGTCCCACTGTGACCCTGCTGTAACACACTCACTGTCCCACACCCTCCCTGTCCCACTGTGACCCTGCTGTAACACACTCACTCTCCCACACCCTCCCTGTCCCACTGTGACCCTGCTGTAACACACTCACTCTCCCACACCCTCCCTGTCCCACTGTGACCCTGCTGTAACACACTCACTGTCCCACACCCTCCCTGTCCCACTGTGACCCTGCTGTGACACACTCACTCTCCCACACCCTCCCTGTCCCACTGTGACCCTGCTGTAACACACTCACTGTCCCACACCCTCCCTGTCCCACTGTGACCCTGCTGTAACACACTCACTCTCCCACACCCTCCCTGTCCCACTGTGACCCTGCTGTAACACACTCACTGTATCGCACCCTCCCTGTCCCACTGTGACCCTGCTGTAACACACTCACTGTCCCACACCCTCCCTGTCCCACTGTGACCCTGCTGTAACACACTCACTGTCTCACACCCTCCCTGTCCCACTGTGACCCTGCTGTAACACACTCACTCTCCCACACCCTCCCTGTCCCACTGTGACCCTGCTGTAACACACTCACTGTATCGCACCCTCCCTGTCCCACTGTGACCCTGCTGTAACACACTCACTGTCCCACACCCTCCCTGTCCCACTGTGACCCTGCTGTAACACACTCACTGTCTCACACCCTCCCTGTCCCACTGTGACCCTGCTGTAACACACTCACACTCTCACACCCTCCCTGTCCCACTGTGACCCTGCTGTAACACACTCACTGTATCGCACCCTCCCTGTCCCACTGTGACCCTGCTGTAACACACTCACTCTCCCACACCCTCCCTGTCCCACTGTGACCCTGCTGTAACACACTCACTCTCCCACACCCTCCCTGTCCCACTGTGACCCTGCTGTAACACACTCACTGTCTTACACCCTCCCTGTCCCACTGTGACCCTGCTGTAACACACTCACTGTCTTACACCCTCCCTGTCCCACTGTGACCCTGCTGTAACACACTCACTGACCCACACCCTCCCTGTCCCACTGTGACCCTGCTGTAACACACTCACTCTCCCACACCCTCCCTCTCCCACTGTGACCCTGCTGTAACACACTCACTCTCCCACACCCTCCCTCTCCCACTGTGACCCTGCTGTAACACACTCACTCTCCCACACCCTCCCTGTCCCACTGTGACCCTGCTGTAACACACTCACTGTCTTACACCCTCCCTGTCCCACTGTGACCCTGCTGTGACACACTCACTCTCCCACACCCTCCCTGTCCCACTGTGACCCTGCTGTAACACACTCACTGTCACACACCCTCCCTGTCCCACTGTGACCCTGCTGTAACACACTCACTGTCCCACACCCTCCCTGTCCCACTGTGACCCTGCTGTAACACACTCACTCTCCCACACCCTCCCTGTCCCACTGTGACCCTGCTGTAACACACTCACTCTCCCACACCCTCCCTGTCCCACTGTGACCCTGCTGTAACACACTCACTGTCCCACACCCTCGCTGTCCCACTGTGACCCTGCTGTAACACACTCACTCTCCCACACCCTCCCTGTCCCACTGTGACCCTGCTGTAACACACTCACTCTCCCACACCCTCCCTGTCCCACTGTGACCCTGCTGTAACACACTCACTCTCCCAAACCCTCCCTGTCTCACTGTTACCCTGCTACAACACACTCACTCTCCCACACCCTCCCTGTCCCACTGTGACCCTGCTGTAACACACTCACTCTCCCACACCATCCCTGTCCCACTGTGACCCTGCTGTAACACACTCACTCTCCCAAACCCTCCCTGTCTCACTGTTACCCTGCTACAACACACTCACTCTCCCACACCCTCCCTGTCCCACTGTGACCCTGCTGTGACACACTCACTCTCCCACACCCTCCCTGTCCCACTGTGACCCTGCTGTGACACACTCACTCTCCCACACCCTCCCTGTCCCACTGTGACCCTGCTGTGACACACTCACTCTCCCACACCCTCCCTGTCCCACTGTGACCCTGCTGTAACACACTCACTGTCCCACACCCTCCCTGTCCCACTGTGACCCTGCTGTAACACACTCACTGTCCCACACCCTCCCTGTCCCACTGTGACCCTGCTGTAACACACTCACTCTCCCACACCCTCCCTGTCCCACTGTGACCCTGCTGTAACACACTCACTCTCCCACACCCTCCCTGTCCCACTGTGACCCTGCTGTAACACACTCACTCTCCCACACCCTCCCTGTCCCACTGTGACCCTGCTGTAACACACTCACTCTCCCAAACCCTCCCTGTCTCACTGTTACCCTGCTACAACACACTCACTCTCCCACACCCTCCCTGTCCCACTGTGACCCTGCTGTAACACACTCACTCCCCCACACCCTCCCTGTCCCACTGTGACCCTGCTGTAACACACTCACTGTCCCACACCCTCCCTGTCCCACTGTGACCCTGCTGTAACACACTCACTCTCCCACACCCTCCCTGTCCCACTGTGACCCTGCTGTAACACACTCACTGTCTCACACCCTCCCTGTCCCACTGTGACCCTGCTGTAACACACTCACTGTCCCACACCCTCCCTGTCCCACTGTGACCCTGCTGTAACACACTCACACTCTCACACCCTCCCTGTCCCACTGTGACCCTGCTGTAACACACTCACTCTCCCACACCCTCCCTGTCCCACTGTGACCCTGCTGTAACACACTCACTGTCCCACACCCTCCCTGTCCCACTGTGACCCTGCTGTAACACACTCACTGTCCCACACCCTCCCTGTCCCACTGTGACCCTGCTGTAACACACTCACTGTCCCACACCCTCCCTGTCCCACTGTGACCCTGCTGTAACACACTCACTCTCCCACACCCTCCCTGTCCCACTGTGACCCTGCTGTAACACACTCACTCTCCCACACCCTCCCTGTCCCACTGTGACCCTGCTGTAACACACTCACTGTCCCACACCCTCCCTGTCCCACTGTGACCCTGCTGTAACACACTCACTCTCCCACACCCTCCCTGTCCCACTGTGACCCTGCTGTAACACACTCACTCTCCCACACCCTCCCTGTCCCACTGTGACCCTGCTGTAACACACTCACTCTCCCACACCCTCCCTGTCCCACTGTGACCCTGCTGTAACACACTCACTCTCCCACACCCTCCCTGTCCCACTGTGACCCTGCTGTAACACACTCACTGTCTCACACCCTCCCTGTCCCACTGTGACCCTGCTGTAACACACTCACTGTCCCACACCCTCCCTGTCCCACTGTGACCCTGCTGTAACACACTCACTCTCCCACACCCTCCCTGTCCCACTGTGACCCTGCTGTAACACACTCACTGTCTTACACCCTCCCTGTCCCACTGTGACCCTGCTGTAACACACTCACTGTCCCACTATCTCCCTGTCCCACTGTGACCCTGCTGTAACACACTCACTCTCCCACACCCTCCCTGTCCCACTGTGACCCTGCTGTAACACACTCACTCTCTCACACCCTCCCTGTCCCACTGTGACCCTGCTGTAACACACTCACTCTCCCACACCCTCCCTGTCCCACTGTGACCCTGCTGTAACACACTCACTGTCCCACACCCTCCCTGTCCCACTGTGACCCTGCTGTAACACACTCACTGTCCCACACCCTCCCTGTCCCACTGTGACCCTGCTGTAACACACTCACTCTCCCACACCCTCCCTGTCCGACTGTTACCCTGCTGTAACACACTCACTCTCCCACACCCTCCCTGTCCCACTGTGACCCTGCTGTAACACACTCACTCTCCCAGACCCTCCCTGTCCCACTGTGACCCTGCTGTAACACACTCAATGTCCCACACCCTCCCTGTCCCACTGTGACCCTGCTGTATCACACTCACTCTCCCACACCCTCCCTGTCCCACTGTGTCCCTGCTGTAACACACTCCCTGTCCCACTGTGACCCTGCTGTAACACACTCAATGTCCCACACCCTCCCTGTCCCACTGTGACCCTGCTGTATCACACTCACTCTCCCACACCCTCCCTGTCCCACTGTGACCCTGCTGTAACACACTCACTCTCCCACACCCTCCCTGTCCCACTGTGACCCTGCTGTAACACACTCACTGTCCCACACCCTCCCTGTCCCACTGTGACCCTGCTGTAACACACTCACTCTCCCAGACCCTCCCTGTCCCACTGTGACCCTGCTGTAACACACTCACTGTCCCACACCCTCCCTGTCCCACTGTGACCCTGCTGTAACACACTCACTCTTCCACACCCTCCCTGTCCCACTGTGACCCTGCTGTAACACACTCACTGTCCCACTATCTCCCTGTCCCACTGTGACCCTGCTGTAACACACTCACTCTCCCACACCCTCCCTGTCCCACTGTGACCCTGCTGTAACACACTCACTCTTCCACACCCTCCCTGTCCCACTGTGACCCTGCTGTAACACACTCACTGTCCCACACCCTCCCTGTCCCACTGTGACCCTGCTGTAACACACTCACACTCTCACACCCTCCCTGTCCCACTGTGACCCTGCTGTAACACACTCACTCTCCCACACCCTCCCTGTCCCACTGTGACCCTGCTGTAACACACTCACTGTCCCACACCCTCCCTGTCCCACTGTGACCCTGCTGTAACACACTCACTGTCCCACACCCTCCCTGTCCCACTGTGACCCTGCTGTAACACACTCACTGTCCCACACCCTCCCTGTCCCACTGTGACCCTGCTGTAACACACTCACTCTCCCACACCCTCCATGTCCCACTGTGACCCTGCTGTAACACACTCACTCTCCCACACCCTCCCTGTCCCACTGTGACCCTGCTGTAACACACTCACTGTCCCACACCCTCCCTGTCCCACTGTGACCCTGCTGTAACACACTCACTCTCCCACACCCTCCCTGTCCCACTGTGACCCTGCTGTAACACACTCACTCTCCCACACCCTCCCTGTCCCACTGTGACCCTGCTGTAACACACTCACTCTCCCACACCCTCCCTGTCCCACTGTGACCCTGCTGTAACACACTCACTCTCCCACACCCTCCCTGTCCCACTGTGACCCTGCTGTAACACACTCACTGTCTCACACCCTCCCTGTCCCACTGTGACCCTGCTGTAACACACTCACTGTCCCACACCCTCCCTGTCCCACTGTGACCCTGCTGTAACACACTCACTCTCCCACACCCTCCCTGTCCCACTGTGACCCTGCTGTAACACACTCACTGTCTTACACCCTCCCTGTCCCACTGTGACCCTGCTGTAACACACTCACTGTCCCACTATCTCCCTGTCCCACTGTGACCCTGCTGTAACACACTCACTCTCCCACACCCTCCCTGTCCCACTGTGACCCTGCTGTAACACACTCACTCTCTCACACCCTCCCTGTCCCACTGTGACCCTGCTGTAACACACTCACTCTCCCACACCCTCCCTGTCCCACTGTGACCCTGCTGTAACACACTCACTGTCCCACACCCTCCCTGTCCCACTGTGACCCTGCTGTAACACACTCACTGTCCCACACCCTCCCTGTCCCACTGTGACCCTGCTGTAACACACTCACTCTCCCACACCCTCCCTGTCCGACTGTTACCCTGCTGTAACACACTCACTCTCCCACACCCTCCCTGTCCCACTGTGACCCTGCTGTAACACACTCACTCTCCCAGACCCTCCCTGTCCCACTGTGACCCTGCTGTAACACACTCAATGTCCCACACCCTCCCTGTCCCACTGTGACCCTGCTGTATCACACTCACTCTCCCACACCCTCCCTGTCCCACTGTGTCCCTGCTGTAACACACTCACTGTCCCACTGTGACCCTGCTGTAACACACTCACTCTCCCACACCCTCCCTGTCCCACTGTGACCCTGCTGTAACACACTCACTGTCCCACACCCTCCCTGTCCCACTGTGACCCTGCTGTAACACACTCACTCTCCCAGACCCTCCCTGTCCCACTGTGACCCTGCTGTAACACACTCACTGTCCCACACCCTCCCTGTCCCACTGTGACCCTGCTGTAACACACTCACTCTTCCACACCCTCCCTGTCCCACTGTGACCCTGCTGTAACACACTCACTGTCCCACTATCTCCCTGTCCCACTGTGACCCTGCTGTAACACACTCACTCTCCCACACCCTCCCTGTCCCACTGTGACCCTGCTGTAACACACTCACTCTTCCACACCCTCCCTGTCCCACTGTGACCCTGCTGTAACACACTCACTCTCCCACACCCTCCCTGTCCCACTGTGACCCTGCTGTAACACACTCACTCTTCCACACCCTCCCTGTCCCACTGTGACCCTGCTGTAACACACTCACTCTTCCACACCCTCCCTGTCCCACTGTGACCCTGCTGTAACACACTCACTCTCCCACACCCTCCCTGTCCCACTGTGACCCTGCTGTAACACACTCACTCTCCCACACCCTCCCTGTCCCACTGTGACCCTGCTGGAACACACTCACTCTCCCACACCCTCCCTGTCCCACTGTGACCCTGCTGTAACACACTCACTCTCCCACACCCTCCCTGTCCCACTGTGACCCTGCTGGAACACACTCACTCTCCCACACCCTCCCTGTCCCACTGTGACCCTGCTGTAACACACTCACTGTCCCACTATCTCCCTGTCCCACTGTGACCCTGCTGTAACACACTCACTCTCCCACACCCTCCCTGTCCCACTGTGACCCTGCTGTAACACACTCACACTCTCACACCCTCCCTGTCCCACTGTGACCCTGCTGTAACACACTCACTCCCCCACACCCTCCCTGTCCCACTGTGACCCTGCTGTAACACACTCACTGTCTTACACCCTCCCTGTCCCACTGTGACCCTGCTGTAACACACTCACTCTCCCACACCCTCCCTGTCCCACAGTGACCCTGCTGTAACACACTCACTCTCCCACACCCTCCCTGTCCCACTGTGACCCTGCTGTAACACACTCACTCTCCCACACCCTCCCTGTCCCACTGTGACCCTGCTGTAACACACTCACTGTCTTACACCCTCCCTGTCCCACTGTGACCCTGCTGTAACACACTCACTCTCCCACACCCTCCCTGTCCCACTGTGACCCTGCTGTGACACACTCACTCTCCCACACCCTCCCTGTCCCACTGTGACCCTGCTGTAACACACTCACTCTCCCACACCCTCCCTGTCCCACTGTGTCCCTGCTGTAACACACTCACTGTCTCGCACCCTCTTTGTCCCACTGTGACCCTGCTGTAACACACTCACTGTCTCACACCCTGCCTGTCCCACTGTGACCCTGCTGTAACACACTCACTGTCCCACACCCTCCCTGTCCCACTGTGACCCTGCTGTAACACACTCACTGTCTCACACCCTCCCTGTCCCACTGTGACCCTGCTGTAACACACTCACACTCTCACACCCTCCCTGTCCCACTGTGACCCTGCTGTAACACACTCACTCTCCCACACCCTCCCTGTCCCACTGTGACCCTGCTGTAACACACTCACTCTCCCACACCCTCCCTGTCCCACTGTGACCCTGCTGTAACACACTCACTCTCCCACACCCTCCCTGTCCCACTGTGACCCTGCTGTAACACACTCACTGTCTCACACCCTCCCTGTCCCACTGTGACCCTGCTGTAACACACTCACTCTCCCACACCCTCCCTGTCCCACTGTGACCCTGCTGTAACACACTCACTCTCCCACACCCTCCCTGTCGCACTGTGACCCTGCTGTAACACACTCACTGTCTCACACCCTCCCTGTCCCACTGTGACCCTGCTGTAACACACTCACTGTCCCACACCCTCCCTGTCCCACTGTGACCCTGCTGTAACACACTCACTGTCCCACACCCTCCCTGTCCCACTGTGACCCTGCTGTAACACACTCTCTTTCCCACACCCTCCCTGTCCCACTGTGACCCTGCTGTAACACACTCACTGTCCCACACCCTCCCTGTCCCACTGTGACCCTGCTGTAACACACTCTCTTTCCCACACCCTCCCTGTCCCACTGTGACCCTGCTGTAACACACTCACTCTCCCACACCCTCCCTGTCCCACTGTGACCCTGCTGTAACACACTCACTGTCCCACACCCTCCCTGTCCCACTGTGACCCTGCTGTAACACACTCTCTTTCCCACACCCTCCCTGTCCCACTGTGACCCTGCTGTAACACACTCACTCTCCCACACCCTCCCTGTCCCACTGTGACCCTGCTGTAACACACTCACTGTCTCACACCCTCCCTGTCCCACTGTGACCCTGCTGTAACACACTCACTGTCCCACACCCTCCCTGTCCCACTGTGACCCTGCTGTAACACACTCACTCCCCCACACCCTCCCTGTCCCACTGTGACCCTGCTGTAACACACTCACTCTCCCACACGCTCCCTGTCCCACTGTGTCCCTGCTGTAACACACTCACTGTCTCGCACCCTCCCTGTCCCACTGTGACCCTGCTGTAACACACTCACTCTCCCACACCCTCCCTGTCCCACTGTGACCCTGCTGTAACACACTCACTCTCCCACACCCTCCCTGTCCCACTGTGACCCTGCTGTAACACACTCACTGTCCCACACCCTCCCTGTCCCACTGTGACCCTGCTGTAACACACTCACTCTCCCACACCCTCCCTGTCACACTGTGACCCTGCTGTAACACACTCACTGTCCCACACCCTCCCTGTCCCACTGTGACCCTGCTGTAACACACTCACTGTCTCACACCCTCCCTGTCCCACTGTGACCCTGCTGTAACACACTCACTCTCCCACACCCTCCCTGTCCCACTGTGACCCTGCTGTAACACACTCACTCTCCCACACGCTCCCTGTCCCACTGTGACCCTGCTGTAACACACTCACTGTCTCACACCCTCCCTGTCCCACTGTGACCCTGCTGTAACACACTCACTCTCCCACACCCTCCCTGTCCCACTGTGACCCTGGTGTAACACACTCACTCTCCCACACCCTCCCTGTCCCACTGTGACCCTGCTGTAACACACTCACTCTCCCACACCCTCCCTGTCCCACTGTGACCCTGCTGTAACACACTCACTCTCCCACACCCTCCCTGTCCCACTGTGACCCTGCTGTAACACACTCACTCTCCCACACCCTCCCTGTCCCACTGTGTCCCTGCTGTAACACACTCACTGTCTCGCACCCTCCCTGTCCCACTGTGACCCTGCTGTAACACACTCACTGTCCCACACCCTCCCTGTCCCACTGTGACCCTGCTGTAACACACTCACTCTCCCACACCCTCCCTGTCCCACTGTGACCCTGCTGTAACACACTCACTGTCCCACACCCTCCCTGTCCCACTGTGACCCTGCTGTAACACACTCACTCTCCCACACCCTCCCTGTCCCACTGTGACCCTGCTGTAACACACTCACACTCACACACCCTCCCTGTCCCACTGTGTCCCTGCTGTAACACACTCACTCTCCCACACCCTCCCTGTCCCACTGTGACCCTGCTGTAACACACTCACTGTCTTACACCCTCCCTGTCCCACTGTGACCCTGCTGTAACACACTCACTCTCCCACACCCTCCCTGTCCCACTGTGACCCTGTTGTAACACACTCACTTTCCCACACCCTCGCTGTCCCACTGTGACCCTGTTGTAACACACTGACTTTCCCACACCCTCCCTGTCCCACTGTGACCCTGCTGTAACACACTCACTGTCCCACACCCTCCCTGTCCCACTGTGACCCTGCTGTAACACACTCACTCTCCCACACCCACCCTGTCCCACTGTGACCCTGCTGTAACACACTCACTGTCCCACACCCTCCCTGACCCACTGTGACCCTGCGGTAACACACTCACTCTCCCACACCCTCCCTGTCCCACTGTGACCCTGCTGTAACACACTCACTCTCCCACACCCTCCCTGTCCCACTGTGACCCTGCTGTAACACACTCACTCTCCCACACCCTCCCTGTCCCACTGTGACACTGCTGTAACACACTCACTCTCCCACACCCTCCCTGTCCCACTGTGACCCTGCTGTAACACACTCACTCTCCCACACCCTCCCTGTCCCACTGTGACCCTGCTGTAACACACTCACTCTCCCACACCCTCCCTGTCCCACTGTGTCCCTGCTGTAACACACTCACTCTCCCACACCCTCCCTGTCCCACTGTGACACTCCTGTAACACACTCACTGTCCCACACCCTCCCTGACCCACTGTGACCCTGCTGTAACACACTCACTGTCCCACACCCTCCCTGTCCCACTGTGACCCTGCTGTAACACACTCACTGTCCCACACCCTCCCTGTCCCACTGTGACCCTGCTGTAACACACTCACTCTCCCACACCCTCCCTGTCCCACTGTGACCCTGCTGTAACACACTCACTGTCCCACACCCTCCCTGTCCCACTGTGACCCTGCTGTAACACACTCACTCTCCCACACCTTCCCTGTCCCACTGTGACCCTGCTGTAACACACTCACTATCTCACACCCTCCCTGTCCCACTGTGTCCCTGCTGTAACACACTCACTCTCCCACACCCTCCCTATCCCACTGTGACCCTGCTGTAACACACTCACTGTCCCACACCCTCCCTGTCCCACTGTGACCCTGCTGTAACACACTCACTGTCCCACACCCTCCCTGTCCCACTGTGTCCCTGCTGTAACACACTCACTCTCCCACACCCTCCCTGTCCCACTGTGACCCTGCTGTAACACTCTCCCTGTCTCACACCCTCCCTGTCCCACTGTGACCCTGCTGTAACACACTCACTCTCCCACACCCTCCCTGTCCCACGGTGACCCTGCTGTAACACACTCACTCTCCCACACCCTCCCTGTCCCACTGTGACCCTGCTGTAACACACTCACTGTCCCACACCCTCCCTGTCCCACTGTGTCCCTGCTGTAACACACTCACTGTCTCACACCCTCCCTGTCCCACTGTGACCCTGCTGTAACACACTCACTGTCTCACACTCTCCCTGTCCCACTGTGACCCTGTTGTAACACACTCACTCTCCCACACCCTCCCTGTCCCACTGTGTCCCTGCTGTAACACACTCACTGTCCCAGTGTGACCCTGCTGTAACACACTCACTCTCCCACACCCTCCCTGTCCCACTGTGACCCTGCTGTAACACACTCACTGTCCCACACCCTCCCTGTCCCACTGTGACCCTGCTGTAACACACTCACTGTCCCACACCCTCCCTGTCCCACTGTGACCCTGCTGTAACACACTCACTGTCCAACACCCTCCCTGTCCCACTGTGACCCTGCTGTAACACACTCACTCTCCAACACCCTCCCTGTCCCACTGTGACCCTGCCGTAACACACTCACTGTCCCACACCCTCCCTGTCCCACTGTGACCCTGCTGTAACACACTCACTGTCTCACACCCTCCCTGTCCCACTGTGACCCTGCTGTAACACACTCACTCTCCCACACCCTCCCTGTCCCACTGTGACCCTGCTGTAACACACTCACTCTCCCACACCCTCCCTGTCCCACTGTGACCCTGCTGTAACACACTCACTGTCTCACACCCTCCCTGTCCCACTGTGACCCTGCTGTAACACACTCACTCTCCCACACCCTCCCTGTCCCACTGTGACCCTGCTGTAACACACTCACTCTCCCACACCCTCCCTGTCCCACTGTGACCCTGCTGTAACACACTCACTGTCTCACACCCTCCCTGTCCCACTGTGACCCTGTTGTAACACACTCACTGTCTCACACCCTCCCTGTCCCACTGTGACCCTGCTGTAACACACTCACTCTCCCACACCCTCGCTGTCCCACTGTCACCCTGCTGTAACACACTCACTGTCCCACACCCTCCCTGTCCCACTGTGACCCTGCTGTAACACACTCACTGTCCCACACCCTCCCTGTCCCACTGTGACCCTGCTGTAACACACTCACTGTCCCACACCCTCCCTGTCCCACTGTGGCCCTGCTGTAACACACTCACTCTCCCACACCCTCCCTGTCCCACTGTGACCCTGCTGTAACACACTCACTGTCCCACTCCCTCCCTGTCCCACTGTGACCCTGCTGTAACACACTCACTCTCCTACACCCTCCCTGTCCCACTGTGACCCTGCTGTAACACACTCACTGTCTCACACCCTCCCTGTCCCACTGTGACCCTGCTGTAACACACTCACTCTCCCACACCCTCCCTGTCCCACTGTGACCCTGCTGTAACACACTCACTCTCCCACACCCTCCCTGTCCCACTGTGACCCTGCTGTAACACACTCACTGTCTCACACCCTCCCTGTCCCACTGTGACCCTGCTGTAACACACTCACTCTCCCACACCCTCCCTGTCCCACTGTGACCCTGCTGTAACACACACACTGTCCCACACCCTCCCTGTCCCAATGTGACCCTGCTGTAACACACTCACTCTCCCACACCCTCCCTGTCCCACTGTGACCCTGCTGTAACACACTCACTGTCCCACACCATCCCTGTCCCACTGTGACCCTGCTGTAACACACTCACTGTCCCACACCCTCCCTGTCCCACTGTGACCCTGCTGTAACACACTCACTGTCCCACACCCTCCCTGTCCCACTGTGACTCTGCCGTAACACACTCACTCTCCCACACCCTCCCTGTCCCACTGTGACCCTGCTGTAACACACTCACTGTCCCACACCCTCCCTGTCCCACTGTGACCCTGCTGTAACACACTCACTGTCCCACACCCTCCCTGTCCCACTGTGACCCTGCTGTAACACACTCACTGTCCCACACCCTCCCTGTCCCACTGTGACTCTGCCGTAACACACTCACTCTCCCACACCCTCCCTGTCCCACTGTGACCCTGCTGTAACACACTCACTCTCCCACACCCTCCCTGTCCCACTGTGACCCTGCTGTAACACACTCACTGTCTCACTCTCGCCCTGTCCCACTGTGAACCTGCTGTAACACACTCTCTCTCCCACACCCTCCCTGTCCCACTGTGACCCTGCTGTAACACACTCACTATCCCACACCCTCCCTGTCCCACTGTGACCCTGCTGTAACACACTCACTCTCCCACACCCTCCCTGTCCCACTGAGACCCTGCTGTAACACACTCACTGTCCCACACCCTCCCTGTCCCACTGTGACCCTGCTGTAACACACTCACTGTCCCACACCCTCCCTGTCCCACTGTGTCCCTGCTGTAACACACTCACTCTCCCACACCCTCCCTGTCCCACTGTGACCCTGCTGTAACACACTCACTCTCCCACACCCTCCCTGTCCCACTGTGACCCTGCTGTAACACACTCACTCTCCCACACCCTCCCTGTCCCACTGTGAACCTGCTGTAACACACTCACAGTCTCACTCTCGCCCTGTCCCACTGTGACCCTGCTGTAACACACTCACTCTCCCACACCCTCCCTGTCCCACTGTGACCCTGCTGTAACACATTCACTCTCCCACACCCTCCCTGTCCCACTGTGACCCTGCTGTAACACACTCACTCTCCCACACCCTCCCTGTCCCACTGTGACCCTGCTGTAACACACTCACTGTCCCACACCCTCCATGTCCCACTGTGACCCTGCTGTAACACACTCACTCTCCCACACCCTCCCTGTCCCACTGTGTCCCTGCTGTAACACACTCACTGTCCCACACTCTCCCTGTCCCACTGTGACCCTGCTGTAACACACTCACTGTCCCACACCCTCCCTGTCCCACTGTGAACCTGCTGTAACACACTCACTCTCCAACACCCACCCTGTCCCACTGTGACCCTGCTGTAACACACTCACTGTCCCACACCCTCCCTGTCCCACTGTGACCCTGCTGTAACACACTCACTGTCCCACACCCTCCCTGTCCCACTGTGTCCCTGCTGTAACACACTCACTGCCCCACACACTCCCTGTCCCACTGTGACCCTGCCGTAACACACTCACTGTCCAACACCCTCCCTGTCCCACTGTGACCCTGCTGTAACACACTCACTGTCCCACACCCTCCCTGTCCCACTGTGACGCTGCCGTAACACACTCACTCTCCCACACCCTCCCTGTCCCACTGTGACCCTGCTGTAACACACTCACTGACCCACACCCTCCCTGTCCCACTGAGACCCTGCTGTAACACACTCACTGTCCCACACCCTCCCTGTCCCACTGTGACGCTGCCGTAACACACTCACTGTCTCACACCCTCCCTGTCCCACTGTGACCCTGCTGTAACACACTCACTCCCCCACACCCTCCCTGTCCCACTGTGACCCTGCTGTAACACACTCACTCTCCCACACCCTCCCTGTCCCACTGTGACCCTGCTGTAACACACTCACTCCCCCACACCCTCCCTGTCCCACTGTGACCCTGCTGTAACACACTCACTGTCTCACACCCTCCCTGTCCCACTGTGACCCTGCTGTAACACACTCACTCTCCCACACCCTCCCTGTCCCACTGTGACCCTGCTGTAACACACTCACTCTCCCACACCCTCCCTGTTCCACTGTGACCCTGCTGTAACACACTCACTGACCCACACCCTCCCTGTCCCACTGTGACCCTGCTGTAACACACTCACTCTCCCACACCCTCCCTGTCCCACTGTGTCCCTGCTGTAACACAATCACTGTCTCGCACCCTCCCTGTCCCACTGTGACCCTGCTGTAACACACTCACTCTCCCACACCCTCCCTGTCCCACTGTGACCCTGCTGTAACACACTCACTCTCCCACACCCTCCCTGTCCCACTGTGACCCTGCTGTAACACACTCACTCTCCCACACCCTCCCTGTCCCACTGTGACCCTGCTGTAACACACTCACTGTCCCACACCCTCCCTGTCCCACTGTGACCCTGCTGTAACACACTCACTCTCCCACACCCTCCCTGTCCCACTGTGACCCTGCTGTAACACACTCACTGTCCCACACCCTCCCTGTCCCACTGTGACCCTGCTGTAACACACTCACTCTCCCACACCCTCCCTGTCCCACTGTGACCCTGCTGTAACACACTCACACTCACACACCCTCCCTGTCCCACTGTGTCCCTGCTGTAACACACTCACTCTCCCACACCCTCCCTGTCCCACTGTGACCCTGCTGTAACACACTCACTGTCTTACACCCTCCCTGTCCCACTGTGACCCTGCTGTAACACACTCACTCTCCCACACCCTCCCTGTCCCACTGTGACCCTGTTGTAACACACTCACTTTCCCACACCCTCGCTGTCCCACTGTGACCCTGTTGTAACACACTGACTTTCCCACACCCTCCCTGTCCCACTGTGACCCTGCTGTAACACACTCACTCTCCCACACCCACCCTGTCCCACTGTGACCCTGCTGTAACACACTCACTGTCCCACACCCTCCCTGACCCACTGTGACCCTGCTGTAACACACTCACTCTCCCACACCCTCCCTGTCCCACTGTGACCCTGCTGTAACACACTCACTCTCCCACACCCTCCCTGTCCCACTGTGACCCTGCTGTAACACACTCACTCTCCCACACCCTCCCTGTCCCACTGTGACCCTGCTGTAACACACTCACTGTCCCACACCCTCCCTGTCCCACTGTGACCCTGCTGTAACACACTCACTCTCCCACACCCTCCCTGTCCCACTGTGACCCTGCTGTAACACACTCACTCGCCCACACCCTCCCTGTCCCACTGTGACCCTGCTGTAACACACTCACTCTCACACACCCTCCCTGTCCCACTGTGACCCTGCTGTAACACACTCACTCTCCCACACCCTCCCTGTCCCACTGTGACCCTGCTGTAACACACTCACTGTCCCACACCCTCCCTGTCCCACTGTGACCCTGCTGTAACACACTCACTGTCCCACACCCTCCCTGTCCCACTGTGACCCTGCTGTAACACACTCACTCTCCCACACCCTCCCTGTCCCACTGTGACACTGCTGTAACACACTCACTCTCCCACACCCTCCCTGTCCCACTGTGACCCTGCTGTAACACACTCACTCTCCCACACCCTCCCTGTCCCACTGTGACCCTGCTGTAACAGACTCACTCTCCCACACCCTCCCTGTCCCACTGTGACCCTGCTGTAACACACTCACTCTCCCACACCCTCCCTGTCCCACTGTGACCCTGCTGTAACACACTCACTCTCCCACACCCTCCCTGTCCCACTGTGTCCCTGCTGTAACACACTCACTCTCCCACACCCTCCCTGTCCCACTGTGACACTCCTGTAACACACTCACTGTCCCACACCCTCCCTGACCCACTGTGACCCTGCTGTAACACACTCACTGTCCCACACCCTCCCTGTCCCACTGTGACCCTGCTGTAACACACTCACTGTCCCACACCCTCCCTGTCCCACTGTGACCCTGCTGTAACACACTCACTCTCCCACACCCTCCCTGTCCCACTGTGACCCTGCTGTAACACACTCACTCTCCCACACCCTCCCTGTCCCACTGTGACCCTGCTGTAACACACTCACTCTCCCACACCCTCCCTGTCCCACTGTGACCCTGCTGTAACACACTCACTCTCCCACACCCTCCCTGTCCCACTGTGACCCTGCTGTAACACACTCACTATCTCACACCCTCCCTGTCCCACTGTGACCCTGCTGTAACACACTCACTGTCCCACACCCTCCCTGTCCCACTGTGACCCTGCTGTAACACACTCACTCTCCCACACCTTCCCTGTCCCACTGTGACCCTGCTGTAACACACTCACTATCTCACACCCTCCCTGTCCCACTGTGACCCTGCTGTAACACACTCACTGTCTCACACCCTCCCTGTCCCACTGTGACCCTGCTGTAACACACTCACTGTCCAACACCCTCCCTGTCCCACTGTGACCCTGCTGTAACACACTCACTCTCCCACACCCTCCCTGTCCCACTGTGACCCTGCTGTAACACACTCACTCTCCCACACCCTCCCTGTCCCACTGTGACCCTGCTGTAACACACTCACTCTCCCACACCCTCCCTGTCCAATTGTGACCCTGCTGTAACACACTCACTCTCCCACACCCTCCCTGTCCCACTGTGACCCTGCTGTAACACACTCACTCTCCCACACCCTCCCTGTCCCACTGTGACCCTGCTGTAACACACTCACTGTCCCACACCCTCTCTGTCCCACTGTGACCCTGCTGTAACACACTCACTCTCCCACACCCTCCCTGTCCCACTGTGACACTCCTGTAACACACTCACTGTCGCACACCCTCCCTGTCCCACTGTGACCCTGCTGTAACACACTCACTGTCCCACACCCTCCCTGTCCCACTGTGACCCTGCTGTAACACACTCACTGTCTCACACCCTCCCTGTCCCACTGTGTCCCTGCTGTAACACACTCACTGTCCCACACCCTCCCTGTCACACTGTGAACCTGCTGTAACACACTCACTCTCCCACACCCTCCCTGTCCCACTGTGACCCTGCTGTAACACACTCACTGTCCCACACCCTCCCTGTCCCACTGTGACCCTGCTGTAACACACTCACTCTCCCACACCCTCCCTGTCCCACTGTGACCCTGCTGTAACACACTCACTGTCCCACACCCTCCCTGTCCCATTGTGACCCTGCTGTAACACACTCCCTGTCCCACACCCTCCCTATCCCACTGTGACCCTGCTGTAACACACTCACTCTCCCACACCCTCCCTGTCCCACTGTGACCCTGCTGTAACACACTCACTCTCCCACACCCTCCCTGTCCCACTGTGACCCTGCTGTAACACACTCACTCTCCCACACCCTCCCTGTCCCACTGTGACTCTGCCGTAACACACTCACTCTCCCACACCCTCACTGTCCCACTGTGTCCCTGCTGTAACACACTCACTATCCCACACCCTCCCTGTCCCACTGTGTCCCTGCTGTAACACACTCACTCTCCCACACCCTCCCTGTCCCACTGTGACCCTGCTGTAACACACTCACTGTCCCACACCCTCCCTGTCCCACTGTGACCCTGCTGTAACACACTCACTCTCCCACACCCTCCCTGTCCCACTGTGACCCTGCTGTAACACACTCACTGTCCCACACCCTCCCTGTCACACTGTGACCCTGCTGTAACACACTCACTGTCCCACACCCTCCCTGTCCCACTGTGACCCTGCTGTAACACACTCACTCTCCCACACCCTCCCTGTCCCACTGTGACCCTGCTGTAACACACTCACTGTCTCACACCCTCCCTGTCCCACTGTGAACCTGCTGTAACACACTCACACTCTCACACCCTCCCTGTCCCACTGTGACCCTGCTGTAACACACTCACTGTCCCACTATCTCCCTGTCCCACTGTGACCCTGCTGTAACACACTCACTCTCCCACACCCTCCCTGTCCCACTGTGACGCTGCTGTAACACACTCACTCTCCCACACCCTCCCTGTCCCACTGTGACCCTGCTGTAACACACTCACTCTCCCACACCCTCCCTGTTCCACTGTGACCCTGCTGTAACACACTCACTGACCCACACCCTCCCTGTCCCACTGTGACCCTGCTGTAACACACTCACTCTCCCACACCCTCCCTGTCCCACTGTGTCCCTGCTGTAACACAATCACTGTCTCGCACCCTCCCTGTCCCACTGTGACCCTGCTGTAACACACTCACTCTCCCACACCCTCCCTGTCCCACTGTGACCCTGCTGTAACACACTCACTCTCCCACACCCTCCCTGTCCCACTGTGACCCTGCTGTAACACACTCACTCTCCCACACCCTCCCTGTCCCACTGTGACCCTGCTGTAACACACTCACTGTCCCACACCCTCCCTGTCCCACTGTGACCCTGCTGTAACACACTCACTCTCCCACACCCTCCCTGTCCCACTGTGACCCTGCTGTAACACACTCACTGTCCCACACCCTCCCTGTCCCACTGTGACCCTGCTGTAACACACTCACTCTCCCACACCCTCCCTGTCCCACTGTGACCCTGCTGTAACACACTCACACTCACACACCCTCCCTGTCCCACTGTGTCCCTGCTGTAACACACTCACTCTCCCACACCCTCCCTGTCCCACTGTGACCCTGCTGTAACACACTCACTGTCTTACACCCTCCCTGTCCCACTGTGACCCTGCTGTAACACACTCACTCTCCCACACCCTCCCTGTCCCACTGTGACCCTGTTGTAACACACTCACTTTCCCACACCCTCGCTGTCCCACTGTGACCCTGTTGTAACACACTGACTTTCCCACACCCTCCCTGTCCCACTGTGACCCTGCTGTAACACACTCACTCTCCCACACCCACCCTGTCCCACTGTGACCCTGCTGTAACACACTCACTGTCCCACACCCTCCCTGACGCACTGTGACCCTGCTGTAACACACTCACTCTCCCACACCCTCCCTGTCCCACTGTGACCCTGCTGTAACACACTCACTCTCCCACACCCTCCCTGTCCCACTGTGACCCTGCTGTAACACACTCACTCTCCCACACCCTCCCTGTCCCACTGTGACCCTGCTGTAACACACTCACTGTCCCACACCCTCCCTGTCCCACTGTGACCCTGCTGTAACACACTCACTCTCCCACACCCTCCCTGTCCCACTGTGACCCTGCTGTAACACACTCACTCGCCCACACCCTCCCTGTCCCACTGTGACCCTGCTGTAACACACTCACTCTCACACACCCTCCCTGTCCCACTGTGACCCTGCTGTAACACACTCACTCTCCCACACCCTCCCTGTCCCACTGTGACCCTGCTGTAACACACTCACTGTCCCACACCCTCCCTGTCCCACTGTGACCCTGCTGTAACACACTCACTGTCCCACACCCTCCCTGTCCCACTGTGACCCTGCTGTAACACACTCACTCTCCCACACCCTCCCTGTCCCACTGTGACACTGCTGTAACACACTCACTCTCCCACACCCTCCCTGTCCCACTGTGACCCTGCTGTAACACACTCACTCTCCCACACCCTCCCTGTCCCACTGTGACCCTGCTGTAACAGACTCACTCTCCCACACCCTCCCTGTCCCACTGTGACCCTGCTGTAACACACTCACTCTCCCACACCCTCCCTGTCCCACTGTGACCCTGCTGTAACACACTCACTCTCCCACACCCTCCCTGTCCCACTGTGTCCCTGCTGTAACACACTCACTCTCCCACACCCTCCCTGTCCCACTGTGACACTCCTGTAACACACTCACTGTCCCACACCCTCCCTGACCCACTGTGACCCTGCTGTAACACACTCACTGTCCCACACCCTCCCTGTCCCACTGTGACCCTGCTGTAACACACTCACTGTCCCACACCCTCCCTGTCCCACTGTGACCCTGCTGTAACACACTCACTCTCCCACACCCTCCCTGTCCCACTGTGACCCTGCTGTAACACACTCACTCTCCCACACCCTCCCTGTCCCACTGTGACCCTGCTGTAACACACTCACTCTCCCACACCCTCCCTGTCCCACTGTGACCCTGCTGTAACACACTCACTCTCCCACACCCTCCCTGTCCCACTGTGACCCTGCTGTAACACACTCACTATCTCACACCCTCCCTGTCCCACTGTGACCCTGCTGTAACACACTCACTGTCCCACACCCTCCCTGTCCCACTGTGACCCTGCTGTAACACACTCACTCTCCCACACCTTCCCTGTCCCACTGTGACCCTGCTGTAACACACTCACTATCTCACACCCTCCCTGTCCCACTGTGACCCTGCTGTAACACACTCACTGTCTCACACCCTCCCTGTCCCACTGTGACCCTGCTGTAACACACTCACTGTCCAACACCCTCCCTGTCCCACTGTGACCCTGCTGTAACACACTCACTCTCCCACACCCTCCCTGTCCCACTGTGACCCTGCTGTAACACACTCACTCTCCCACACCCTCCCTGTCCCACTGTGACCCTGCTGTAACACACTCACTCTCCCACACCCTCCCTGTCCAATTGTGACCCTGCTGTAACACACTCACTCTCCCACACCCTCCCTGTCCCACTGTGACCCTGCTGTAACACACTCACTCTCCCACACCCTCCCTGTCCCACTGTGACCCTGCTGTAACACACTCACTGTCCCACACCCTCTCTGTCCCACTGTGACCCTGCTGTAACACACTCACTCTCCCACACCCTCCCTGTCCCACTGTGACACTCCTGTAACACACTCACTGTCGCACACCCTCCCTGTCCCACTGTGACCCTGCTGTAACACACTCACTGTCCCACACCCTCCCTGTCCCACTGTGACCCTGCTGTAACACACTCACTGTCTCACACCCTCCCTGTCCCACTGTGTCCCTGCTGTAACACACTCACTGTCCCACACCCTCCCTGTCACACTGTGAACCTGCTGTAACACACTCACTCTCCCACACCCTCCCTGTCCCACTGTGACCCTGCTGTAACACACTCACTGTCCCACACCCTCCCTGTCCCACTGTGACCCTGCTGTAACACACTCACTCTCCCACACCCTCCCTGTCCCACTGTGACCCTGCTGTAACACACTCACTGTCCCACACCCTCCCTGTCCCATTGTGACCCTGCTGTAACACACTCCCTGTCCCACACCCTCCCTATCCCACTGTGACCCTGCTGTAACACACTCACTCTCCCACACCCTCCCTGTCCCACTGTGACCCTGCTGTAACACACTCACTCTCCCACACCCTCCCTGTCCCACTGTGACCCTGCTGTAACACACTCACTCTCCCACACCCTCCCTGTCCCACTGTGACTCTGCCGTAACACACTCACTCTCCCACACCCTCACTGTCCCACTGTGTCCCTGCTGTAACACACTCACTATCCCACACCCTCCCTGTCCCACTGTGTCCCTGCTGTAACACACTCACTCTCCCACACCCTCCCTGTCCCACTGTGACCCTGCTGTAACACACTCACTGTCCCACACCCTCCCTGTCCCACTGTGACCCTGCTGTAACACACTCACTCTCCCACACCCTCCCTGTCCCACTGTGACCCTGCTGTAACACACTCACTGTCCCACACCCTCCCTGTCACACTGTGACCCTGCTGTAACACACTCACTGTCCCACACCCTCCCTGTCCCACTGTGACCCTGCTGTAACACACTCACTCTCCCACACCCTCCCTGTCCCACTGTGACCCTGCTGTAACACACTCACTGTCTCACACCCTCCCTGTCCCACTGTGAACCTGCTGTAACACACTCACACTCTCACACCCTCCCTGTCCCACTGTGACCCTGCTGTAACACACTCACTGTCCCACTATCTCCCTGTCCCACTGTGACCCTGCTGTAACACACTCACTCTCCCACACCCTCCCTGTCCCACTGTGACCCTGCTGTAACACACTCACTCTCTCACACCCTCCCTGTC
Organism: Chiloscyllium punctatum; assembly: GCF_047496795.1. Taxonomy (NCBI): domain Eukaryota; kingdom Metazoa; phylum Chordata; class Chondrichthyes; order Orectolobiformes; family Hemiscylliidae; genus Chiloscyllium; species Chiloscyllium punctatum. Next base: position 67,202,189 of record NC_092769.1, read on the forward strand.
CCACTGTGACCATGCTGTAACACACTCACTGTCTCACACCCTCCCTGTCCCACTGTGACCCTGCTGTAACACACTCACACTCTCACACCCTCCCTGTCCCACTGTGACCCTGCTGTCACACACTCACTCTCCCACACCCTCCCTGTCCCACTGTGACCCTGCTGTAACACACTCACTCTCCCACACCCTCCCTGTCCCACTGTGACCCTGCTGTAACACACTCACTCTCCCACACCCTCCCTGTCCCACTGTGTCCCTGCTGTAACACACTCACTCTCCCACACCCTCCCTGTCCCACTGTGACCCTGCTGTAACACACTCACACTCTCACACCCTCCCTGTCCCACTGTGACCCTGCTGTCACACACTCACTCTCCCACACCCTCCCTGTCCCACTGTGACCCTGCTGTAACACACTCACTCTCCCACACCCTCCCTGTCCCACTGTGTCCCTGCTGTAACACACTCACTCTCCCACACCCTCCCTGTCCCACTGTGACCCTGCTGTAACACACTCACTGTCCCACACCCTCCCTGTCCCACTGTGACCCTGCTGTAACACACTCGCTGTCCCACACCCTCCCTGTCCCACTGTGAACCTGCTGTAACACACGCACTGTCCCGCACCCTCCCTGTCCCACTGTGACCCTGCTGTAACACACTCACTCTCCCACACCCTCCCTGTCCCACTGTGACCCTGCTGTAACACACTCACTCTCCCACACCCTCCCTGTCCCACTGTGACCCTGCTGTAACACACTCACTCTCCCACACCCTCCCTGTCCCACTGTGACCCTGCTGTAACACACTCACTGACCCACACCCTCCCTGTCCCACTGTGACCCTGCTGTAACACACTCACTATCTCACACCCTCCCTGTCCCACTGTGACCCTGCTGTAACACACTCACTGTCCCACTCTCTCCCTGTCCCACTGTGACCCTGCTGTAACACACTCACTCTCCCACACCCTCCCTGTCCCACTGTGACCCTGCTGTAACACACTCACTCTCCCACACCCTCCCTGTCCTACTGTGTCCCTGCTGTAACACACTCACTCTCCCACACCCTCCCTGTCCCACTGTGACCCTGCTGTAACACACTCAGTGTCTTACACCCTCCCTGTCCCACTGTGACCCTGCTGTAACACACTCACTCTCCCACACCCACCCTGTCCCACTGTGACCCTGCTGTAACACACTCACTGTCTCACACCCTCCCTGTCCCACTGTGACCCTGCTGTAACACACTCTCTCTCCCACACCCTCCCTGTCCCACTGTGACCCTGCTGTAACACACTCACTCTCCCACACCCTCCCTGTCCCACTGTGACCCTGCTGTAACACACTCACTCTCCCACACCCTCCCTGTCCCACTGTGACCCTGCTGTAACACACTCACTGTCTCACACCCTCCCTGTCCCACTGTGAACCTGCTGTAACACACTCACACTCTCACACCCTCCCTGTCCCACTGTGACCCTGCTGTAACACACTCACTGTCCCACTATCTCCCTGTCCCACTGTGACCCTGCTGTAACACACTCACTGTCTCACACCCTCCCTGTCCCACTGTGACCCTGCTGTAACACACTCACTCTCCCACACCCTCCCTGTCCCACTGTGACCCTGCTGTAACACACTCACTGTCTCACACCCTCCCTGTCCCACTGTGACCCTGCTGTAACACACTCACTCTCCCACACCCTCCCTGTCCCACTGTGTCCCTGCTGTAACACACTCACTCTCCCACACCCTCCCTGTCCCACTGTGACCCTGCTGTAACACACTCACACTCTCACACCCTCCCTGTCCCACTGTGACCCTGCTGTCACACACTCACTCTCCCACACCCTCCCTGTCCCACTGTGACCCTGCTGTAACACACTCACTGTCCCACACCCTCCCTGTCCCACTGTGACCCTGCTGTAACACACTCGCTGTCCCACACCCTCCCTGTCCCACTGTGAACCTGCTGTAACACACGCACTGTCCCGCACCCTCCCTGTCCCACTGTGACCCTGCTGTAACACACTCACTCTCCCACACCCTCCCTGTCCCACTGTGACCCTGCTGTAACACACTCACTCTCCCACACCCTCCCTGTCCCACTGTGACCCTGCTGTAACACACTCACTCTCCCACACCCTCCCTGTCCCACTGTGACCCTGCTGTAACACACTCACTGACCCACACCCTCCCTGTCCCACTGTGACCCTGCTGTAACACACTCACTATCTCACACCCTCCCTGTCCCACTGTGACCCTGCTGTAACACACTCACTGTCCCACTCTCTCCCTGTCCCACTGTGACCCTGCTGTAACACACTCACTCTCCCACACCCTCCCTGTCCCACTGTGACCCTGCTGTAACACACTCACTCTCCCACACCCTCCCTGTCCTACTGTGTCCCTGCTGTAACACACTCACTCTCCCACACCCTCCCTGTCCCACTGTGACCCTGCTGTAACACACTCACTGTCTCACACCCTCCCTGTCCCACTGTGACCCTGCTGTAACACACTCAGTGTCTTACACCCTCCCTGTCCCACTGTGACCCTGCTGTAACACACTCACTCTCCCACACCCACCCTGTCCCACTGTGACCCTGCTGTAACACACTCACTGTCTCACACCCTCCCTGTCCCACTGTGACCCTGCTGTAACACACTCACTGTCTTACACCCTCCCTGTCCCACTGTGTCCCTGCTGTAACACACTCACTCTCCCACACCCTCCCTGTCCCACTGTGACCCTGCTGTAACACACTCACTCTCCCACTCCCTCCCTGTCCCACTGTGACCCTGCTGTAACACACTCACTCTCCCACACCCTCCCTGTCCCACTGTGACCCTGCTGTAACACACTCTCTCTCCCACACCCTCCCTGTCCCACTGTGACCCTGCTGTAACACACTCACTGTCCCACACCCTCCCTGTCCCACTGTGACCCTGCTGTAACACACTCACTCTCTCACACCCTCCCTGTCCCACTGTGACCCTGCTGTAACACACTCACTCTCCCACACCCTCCCTGTCCCACTGTGACCCTGCTGTAACACACTCACTCTCCCACACCCTCCCTGTCTCACTGTGACCCTGCTGTAACACACTCACTCTCCCACACCCTCCCTGTCCCACTGTGACCCTGCTGTAACACACTCACTCTCCCACACCCTCCCTGTCCCACTGTGACCCTGCTGTAACACACTCACTCTCCCACTCCCTCCCTGTCCCACTGTGACCCTGCTGTAACACACTCACTCTCCCACACCCTCCCTGTCTCACTGTGACCCTGCTGTAACACACTCACTCTCCCACACCCTCCCTGTCCCACTGTGACCCTGCTGTAACACACTCACTCTCCCACACCCTCCCTGTCCCACTGTGACCCTGCTGTAACACACTCACTCTCCCACACCCTCCCTGTCCCACTGTGACGCTGCCGTAACACACTCACTGTCTCACTCTCTCCCTGTCCCACTGTGTCCCTGCTGTAACACACTCACTCTCCCACACCCTCCCTGTCCCACTGTGACCCTGCTGTAACACACTCACTGTCCCACACCCTCCCTGTCCCACTGTGACCCTGCTGTAACACACTCACTCTCCCACACCCTCCCTGTCCCACTGTGACCCTGCTGTAACACACTCACTCTCCCACACCCTCCCTGTCCCACTGTGACCCTGCTGTAACACACTCACTCTCCCACACCCTCCCTGTCCCACTGTGACCCTGCTGTAACAGACTCACTATCTCACACCCTCCCTGTCCCACTGTGACCCTGCTGTAACACACTCACTGTCCCACACCCTCCCTGTCCCACTGTGACCCTGTTGTAACACACTCACTGTCCCACACCCTCCCTGTCCCACTGTGACCCTGCTGTAACACACTCACTGTCTCACGCCCTCCCTGTCCCACTGTGACCCTGCTGTAACACACTCACTCTCCCACACCCTCCCTGTCCCACTGTGACCCTGCTGTAACACACTCACTCTCCCACACCCTCCCTGTCCCACTGTGACCCTGCTGTAACACACTCACTGTCCCACTCGCTCACTGTCCCACTGTGACCCTGCTGTAACACACTCACTGTCCCATACCCAAACAGTGTACCTCACACACTCTCCTGCATCAAGCACTCCTCACACACATAGTCTGTCCCACACACACACACCCACGGTCTGGCCCGGCCATGCAGATATACTCACACCAACTTCGTGTTACACATACGCACACACACACACGCACACACACACACACACACACACACACACACACCCATTCACACACTGGCCCACGCACACACACACGCGCACGCTCACACACACACGTTGTCCTACATATACATATGCATACGCTGTCTTGCACTAACACACATACACTTTCCTGCAAACCCCTGCCCCCACCCACACACCCACCCCCACTCTCCCTATGCACATGGTCTCCTGTATGCACACACATACAGTGTCGTTCTCCCCTCCCACACGCACGCACTCTCCCTCCTCCATATGGACACGTGCCGTGCACACAGCTCCACACCGAGACATGGTCATCATCGACAACGCAAGGCTGTACTCACCTTCCTCAGCAGGCTGCAAATTCTCTCGATGTTCCGCAACCTCTCTCTCTGTTAGTAGAAAGGAAGGAAAGAAAGAAGAAAATGATGACGCAGTTAATGACAAGAGTGAACATGTAATCGAAAGGGATTGGGCGCAAGAGTCAGTAGCAGGCCAGGCCAATTATCTCAGACAACAGAGCTCAGCAGCTACCAGCTCACCCAGTCCCCAACACACAACAGACAACTCATGCAGCATCGCAACTGATTGGGGGGGGGGGGAGACTGGCTGAATGTGTCAATGTGTGTGTCGGTGTGGCTGGACGTCTGTGTCTGGGTCTGGATGTGGAAGTGTGTCTGGTGGAGGGAGGAGGTGGGATATTTGCACATGAATGTGTGTGAAAGATTGTCAGAGTGTGTTCCAGAGTCTACATCGTGTGTTTGGCAATGTGTGTGTGACAGAGTGTATGTGAGTAGGGGTGTGACAGTCTGTAAGTGTGTGTGTGTAACTGGAATGTGTGTGAGTGGATGTAGAGGACAATAGGTGTGTCCCCGGCTATGATGGGGATCTGAGAGAGGAAACATGAGTACGTATATACCCTGTGAGGGGGCAAATTCAGCTAAGCTTCCCATTCACTCCCATTGGACACAATCCCAATGGAGTAAACCCCTTCCCATTCATTCCCATTGTACAAAATCCCAATGGATCAATCCCCTTCCCATTCACTCCTATTATACACAATCCCAATGGACCTAAACCCATTCCCATTCACTCCATTGTATACAATCCCAATGGATCAATCCCCTTCCCATTCACTCCATTGTACACAATCCCAATGGACCTAAACCCATTCCCATTCACTCCATTGTATACAATCCCAATGGATCAATCCCCTTCCCATTCACTCCATTGTACACAATCCCAATGGACCAAACAGCTTCCCACTCACTCCCATTGGACACAATCCCAATGGATCAAACCACTTCCCGTTCACCGCCATTGTACACCATTCCAACGTACCAAATTCCTTCCCATTGTATACAATCCCAAAGGATCAATCCCCTTCCCATTCACTCCCATTGTACACAATCCCAATGTGTGAGAAATAAGAAATGTAGTTTTCTGCAGGCGATATAGAAATGTAGTTTTATAGGTGCTAGTGGAATGTAGTTTCTGTAGATGGGGGAGGGGTAAGACATTATACAAACGGTGACAGAATGTAGCATGTAGTATACTTAAGGCTAATGAATATAGGGGGGTCTTTTAAAGAAGTTGTTTGAAATAAAATAGTTTAAGCTAGGAAATAACGATGGAGTGTTGTAGCTGACCACAAAAGAAGAAATAAGGGCATTTTCACAATACAGCTTATAATAACAGAACAATGAATGCAGACATTTAAGGATATGGGCAGCCTGGTGCATAGATAAGGAAATTGGAAAATAAGTCAGGTAACCGACTTGTGCTAGGACCAATGAGAAAAGGGAGGCGTGATTCAGCAGTTGGTAAACTAGACAAAGAGAGGTTACATGCTCTGTTACGCACACAGTTCTACTGGACCATGGAAGTGTCCGGACTTGCAAGGCCGTAATAAATTGTCCTTGTTTTCAAGGCTTTGTCTCTGGCTGATTTGTGAGTGAGTTCTGTTTCTCACACAATGGATCAACCCCCTTCCCATTCACTCCCACTGTACATAATCCCTATGGACCCAAACGCCTTCCCATTCACTCCCATTGTACACAATCTCAACGGATCAAACCCCTTCCCATTTGCTGCCATTGTACACAATCCCACTGGAGTAAACCCCTTCCCATTCATTCCCATTGTACACAATCCCAATGGAGTAAACCCCTTCCCATTCACTCCCATTGTACACAATCCCATTGGAGTAAACCCCTTCCCATTCACTCCCATTGTACACAATCCCATTGGAGTAAACCCCTTCTCATTCACTCCCATTGTACACAATCCCATTGGAGTAAACCTCTTCCCATTCACGCCCATTGTACACAATCCCAATGGATCCAAACCCCTTCCCATTCACTCCCATTGTACACAATCCCAATGGAGTAAACCCCTTCCCATTCACTCCCATTGTACACAATCCCAATGGACCCAAACCCCTGTCCATTCACTCCCATTGTACAAAATCCCAATGGACCCAAACCCCTTCCCATTCACTCCCATTGTACACAATCCCAATGGAGTAAACCCCTTCCCATTCACTCCCATTGTCCACAATCCCAATGGACCCAAACCCCTGTCCATTCACTCCCACTGTACACAATCCCAATGGATCCAAACCCCTTCCCATTCACTCCCATTGTACACAATCCCAATGGACCCAAACCCCTGTCCATTCACTCCCACTGTACACAATCCCAATGGATCCAAACCCCTTCCCATTCACTCCCATTGTACACAATCCCAATGGATCCAAACCCCTTCACATTTCCTCCCATTGTACACAATCCCAATGGACCCAAACCTCTTCCCATTCACTCCCATTGTACACAATCCCAGTGGAATAAACCCCTTCCCATTCACTCCCAGTGTACACAATCCCAATGGACCCAAACCCTTTTCCCATTCCCTCCCATTGTGCACTACCCCAATGTCCCAAATCTTTTCCCATTCCCTCCCATTGTGCACTACCCCAATGTCCCAAATCGTTCCCCATTCCCTCCCACTCTGCACAACTGTGAATTGACGGAGGCAGGTGAGGAGGTTTGGACCGGATGCCCTTGTGTAGTCCCAGTTTGTGGCCCACTGGCCTGTGACAGGGGTTGGGGCAGGGGGGCGGGGGTGGGGGGGTGGATTGACGGCAAACAGCGAGGTCCCACGCGCCCCCTCACGCATCCCCTCACGGACCCAACCCGTCCAATTCCCTCTCCTCCCCCAGAACACCATCCCTTCCGAGAAGAGACGGGAGGAAGGGGTAAACTCAGGACGGCGGGGGTGGGTGGGGAGGGTGGGAGGGTTGGGGGGGTGGGGTTCACCGGTGGGAGCCGCTGAAGGGAGGGTTTGGCTGCGAAAAGGCAATGGGGCGTGTGGTAACTGTTCCCGACATCCCCTCTTCCTCCAGAGCTCTCCGCTGTATTAAGCGCTGCATCCTGATGTCCCCCTGGTTTCCATCACTGACTCTGAGCATGGTGCTGTTGCTACGGTAACCAGCTTATTCAATCTATTCCACATTCTCGCCGTCCGCTTCCCCTCCCCCACATCGACACAAGTTCCCTCAGACACAGAGAGCTCTGCTCCTTTTATTGCAAGCTCGTTTTGCAGAAGGAGGGGTGGGGGGGGGGAAGGGTTTCCGGTTTTCCTAGTCAATAAAAACTCCACTGACATTCCGGCCATCACACTCACGATCCCCATCCAGAGCCACTCACAGATACCCCTTGAGGCTGCAGTTTCCCTTCTCCACTTCCTGCTCCACGGGCAGTTAGGGACAGGCAATAAAGATCTGCCCCATCAGTGATGCCCCTTGACCCACAAACGGATTTTTAAAAACATGATCGTAATGCCCAGCGGGCTTATGAAAACCAGACATGGCCACACCAAAGGTGCCCACACAGCGCAAACCCACAATTCCAATGGACAATCGAACAGCTGGGGTTTTGGTTGGTCCAGTAGATGCGGCCCCACAAGGACACACCGGCCATCCCTCCTCCCACGATTCTTCGGGGCGTGAGCTACTGTCTAAATCAGGAGACAGGGAACATGCCTCCGCGTCTCAAACTCTCTGACAGTGCGGCACTCCCTCAGCACTGACCCTCCGACAGTGCGGCACTCCCTCAGTACTGACCCTCCGACAGTGCGGCGCTCCCTCAGTACTGACCCTCCGACAGTGCGGCGCTCCCTCAGTACTGACCCTCCGACAGTGCGGCGCTCCCTCAGTACTGACCCTCTGACTGTGCGGCACTCCCACAGCACTGACCCTCCGACAGTGCGGCACTCCCTCAGTACTGACCCTCCGACAGTGCGGCACTCCCTCAGTACTGACCCTCCGACAGTGCGGCACACCCTCAGTACTGACCCTCCGACTGTGCGGCACTCCCTCAGTACTGATCCTCCGACAGTGCGGCACTCCCTCAGTACTGACCCTCCGAGAGTGCGGCACTCCCTCAGTACTGACCCTCCGACAGTGCGGCACTCCCTCAGTACTGACCCTCCGACAGTGCGGCACTCCCTCAGTACTAACACTCCGACAGTGCAGCACTCCCTCAGTACTGACCCTCTGACCGTGCAGCACTCCCTCAGTACTGACCTTCTGACAGTGCAGCATTCCCTCAGTACTGACCCTCCGACAGTGCGGCACTCTCTCAGTACTGACCCTCCGACAGTGCGGCACTCCCTCAGTACTGACCGTCTGACAATGAAGCACTCCCTCAGTACTGACCCTCTGAGCGTGCGGCACTCCCTCAGTACTGACCCTCCGACAGTGCGGCACTCCCTCAGTACTGACCTTCTGACAGTGTGGCATTCCCTCAGTACTGACCCTCCGACAGTGCGGCACTCCCTCAGTACTGACCCTCTGACAGTGTGGCACTCCCTCAGTACTGACCCTCCGACAGTGCGGCACTCCCTCATTAGTGACCCTCCTACAGTGCTGCACTCCCTCAGCACTGACCCTCCGATAGTGCGGCGCTCCCTCAGTACTGACCCTCTGACAGTGCTGCACTCCCTCAGTACTGACCCTCCTACAGTGCGGCGCTCCCTCAGTACTGACCCTCCGACAGTGCGGCACTACCTCAGTACTGACGCTCCGACAGTGCGGCACTCCCTCTGTACTGACTCTCCGACAGTCCGGCACTCCCTCAGTATTGACCCTCCGACTGTGTGGCACTCCCTCAGTACTGACCCTCTGACAGTGCGGCACCCCCTCAGTACTGACCCTCCAACCGTGCAGCACTCCCTCAGCACTGACCCTCTGACAGTGCGGCACTCCCTCAGTACTGACCCTCCGACTGTGCGGCACTCCCTCAGCACTGACCCTCTGACAGTGCGGCACTCCCTCAGTACTGACCCTCCGACAGTGCAGCACTCCCTCAGTACTGACCCTCTGACAGTGCGGCACTCCCTCAGTACTGACCCTCTGACAGTGCGGCACTCCCTCAGTACTGACCCTCCGACAGTGCGGCACTCCCTCAGTACTGACCCTCTGACAGTGCGGCACTCCCTCAGTACTGACCCTCTGACAGTGCGGCGCTCCCTCAGTACTGACCCTCTGACAGTGCAGTACTCCCTCAGCACTGACCCTCTGACAGTGCGGCACTCCCTCAGTACTGACCCTTTGACAGTGCGGCACTCCCTCAGTACTGACCCTTTGACAGTGCGGCACTCCCTCAGTACTGACCCTCTGACAGTGCGGCACTCCCTCAGTACTGACCCTTTGACAGTGCCGCACTCAGGTGCTGAGTGATTTCAATGTATTTTCCTGTCAGTCGTGCCTCTAAGACTCATCCAGCTGTGACTGGGAGCAAGGACATTTATTAAAGTCTCTTCGAGCGCTGTGTTTACACAGAGGGCCCTGCTGAACAGTGGCTGCTAAGTTGAGACAAATGATCCTTGCCACAGCAGTGATAGTGGGATTAGATTGGACAACGATAAGTGCCTCAAAGTTGCTCACTTGGTAAAGTCCGACACCAGAAAGGAAAACATGGTCGCAATCCAGGGAAGTGCTCATGAGCAATGGCAGGGTCTGGGGTTCTCTGTAAAAAGGGACTGTAATTGGAAGACTCTCTGTCTAAAAGGATTCTCCAAGCTGCAGAACCTTCCCTTTATAAAAGTGGCTTTGAAGGGGAAGACTCCCTCTGTAAGAGGGGGTCAGTGATGGGGGGAGACTCCCTCTGTAAAAGGGGGTCAGTGATGGGGGGAGACTCCCTCTGTAAAAGGGGGTCAGTGATGGGGGAGACTCCCACTGTAAAAGGGGATCAGTGATGGGGGGAGACTCCCTCTGTAAAAGGGGGTCAGTGATGGGGGGAGATTCCCTCTGTAAAAGGGGGTCAGTGATGGGGGGAGACTCCCTCTGTAAAAGGGGGTCAGTGATGGGGGAGACTCCCTCTGTAAAAGGGGGTCAGTGATGGGGGGAGACTCCCTCTGTAAAAGGGGGTCAGTGATGGGGGAGACTCCCTCTGTAAAAGGGGGTCAGTGATGGGGGAGACTCCCTCTGTAAAAGGGGGTAAGTGATGAGGGGAGACTCCCTCTGTAAAAGGGGGTCAGTGATGGGGGGAGACTCCCTCTGTAAAAGGGGGTCAGTGATGGGGGGAGACTCCCTCTGTAAAAAGGGGTCAGTGATGGGGGGAGACTCCCTCTGTAAAAAGGGGTCAGTGATGGGGGGAGACTCCCTCTGTAAAAGGGGGTCAGTGATGGGGGAGACTCCCTCTGTAAAAGGGGGTCAGTGATGGGGGGAGACTCCCTCTGTAAAAAGGGGTCAGTGATGGGGGGAGACTCCCTCTGTAAAAGGGGGTCAGTGATGGGGGAGACTCCCTCTGTAAAAGGGGGTCAGTGATGGGGGAGACTCCCTCTGTAAAAGGGGGTCAGTGATGGGGGAGACTCCCTCTGTAAAAGGGGGTCAGTGATGGGGGAGACTCCCTCTGTAAAAGGGGGTCAGTGATGGGGGGAGACTCCCTCTGTAATAGGGGTCAGTGATGGGGGGAGACTCCCTCTGTAAAAGGGGGTCAGTGATGGGGGGGAGACTCCCTCTGTAAAAGGGGGTCAGTGATGGGGGAGACTCCCTCTGTAAAAGGGGGTCAGTGATGGGGGGAGACTCCCTCTGTAAAAGGGGGTCAGTGATGGGGGAGACTCCCTCTGTAAAAGGGGGTCAGTGATGGGGGAGACTCCCACTGTAAAAGGGGGTCAGTTATGGGGGAGACTCCCACTGTAAAAGGGGGTCAGTGATGGGGGAGACTCCCTCTGTAAAAGGGGGTCAGTGATGGGGGGAGACTCCCTCTGTAAAAGGGGGTCAGTGATGGGGGAGAGTCCCTCTGTAAAAGGGGGTCAGTGATGGGGGGAGACTCCCTCTGTAAAAGGGGGTCAGTGATGGGGGGGAGACTCCCTCTGTAAAAGGGGGTCAGTAATGGGGGAGACTCCCTCTGTAAAAGGGGGTCAGTGATGGGGGAGACTCCCTCTGTAAAAGGGGGTCAGTCATGGGGGAGACTCCCTCTGTAAAAGGGGGTCAGTTGTGGGGGGAGACTCCCTCTGTAAAAGGGGGTCAGTGATGGGGGAGACTCCCTCTGTAAAAGGGGGTCAGTCATGGGGGAGACTCCCTCTGTAAAAGGGGGTCAGTTGTGGGGGGAGACTCCCTCTGTAAAAGGGGGTCAGTGATGGGGGAGACTCCCTCTGTAAAAGGGGGTCAGTGATGGGGGGAGACTCCCTCTGTAAAAGGGGGTCAGTGATGGGGGGAGACTCCCTCTGTAAAAGGGGGTCAGTCATGGGGGAGAGTCCCTCTGTAAAAGGGGGTCAGTGATGGGGGGAGACTCCCTCTGTAAAAGGGGGTCAGTGATGGGGGGAGACTCCCTCTGTAAAAGGGGGTCAGTGATGGGGGGAGACTCCCTCTGTAAAAGGGGGTCAGTTATGGGGGAGAGTCTCTCTGTAAAAGGGGGTCAGTGATGGGGGGAGACTCCCTCTGTAAAAGGGGGTCAGTGATGGGGGAGAGTCCCTCTGTAAAAGGCGGTCAGTGATGGGGGAGACTCCCTCTGTAAAAGGGGGTCAGTGATGGGGGGAGACTCCCTCTGTAAAAGGGGGTCAGTGATGGGGGAGACTCCCTCTGTAAAAGGGGGTCAGTGATGGGGGGGAGACTCCCTCTGTAAAAGGGGGTCAGTGATGGGGGGGAGACTGCCTCTGTAAAAGGGGGTCAGTGATGGGGGGGAGACTCCCTCTGTAAAAGGGGGTCTGATGGGGGGAGACTCCCTCTGTAAAAGGGGGTCAGTGATGGGGGAGACTCCCTCTGTAAAAGGGGGTCAGTGATGGAGGGAGACTCCCTCTGTAAAAGGGGGTCTGATGGGGGGAGACTCCCTCTGTAAAAGGGGGTCAGTGATGGGGGGGAGACTCCCTCTGTAAAAAGGGTCAGTGATGGGGGGAGACTCCCTCTGTAAAAGGGGGGTCAGTGATGGGGGGAGACTCCCTCTGTAAAAGGGGGTCAGTGATGGGGGGGAGACTCCCTCTGTAAACGGGGGTCAGTGATGGGGGGGAGACTCCCTCTGTAAAAGGGGGTCTGATGGGGGGAGACTCCCTCTGTAAAAGGGGGTCAGTCATGGGGGAGACTCCCTCTGTAAAAAGGGTCAGTGATGGCGGGAGACTCCCTGTGTAAAGGGGGGTCAGTGATGGGGGAGACTCCCTCTGTAAAAAGGGTCAGTGATGGCGGGAGACTCCCTGTGTAAAGGGGGGTCAGTGATGGGGGAGACTCCCTCTGTAAAAAGGGTCAGTGATGGCGGGAGACTACCTGTGTAAAGCGGGGTCAGTGATGGGGGAGAGTCTCTCTCTCCCCCTCCCCCTCTGACTGATGCATGAATTTAGCACGGCCAATTCACCTGACCTGCACATCTTTGGGACTCTGGGAGGAAACCTGAGCACCCGGAGGAAACCCACGCAGACACGGACGAACAATGCATAGTCCACTCTTACAGGCGGCACTGTGACTTAGTGGTTGGCACTACTACCTCATAGTGCCAGCGTTCCCCGGTTCAATTCCAACCTCAAATACCTGTGTGGAGTTTTCTCCCAAGGTATGCAGGTCAGGTGAATTGGCTATGCTAAATTGCCTGTAGTGTTTGGTGCATTAGTCTGGGTGGGTTACTTTTCAGAGGGTGGGTGTGGACTTGTTGGGCTGAAGGGCCTGTTCCACATTATAGGGAATCTAATTAAAGTTGAAATCATAATGTTATTTTGGTGTGTTACGGAGAAGAGACTTTTTTTTTAGCTCTTGAGAATTGTTTTATATGTCCTTAAACGACATCTTTGATTCCTGGAGGTGAACTGTTCAGTGCATTAGGGAAAAAAAAAGAAGAAAAATAATTGATCTTTGCTAGAGCCAACGGCCCAGTTAAACAGGAAGTTAGAACAATCCAGAAGATGTCCGACAGTGTGCACGTTCACCCAGAGAGTGGAGGTCCCTGACAGTAGAGATGTTGTTGCTAAAACTTTCTTAGTCTGAACTGCAATGAAACTCGTGGCTGGCTTCGAAGTCAGCAAGAGAACATCTCTGGCATCGGTAAACTATTGAGATGTCGGAGCGGTAGATGTTGTCTCAGGCTGTCGAAAACATGAGTTGAAAAGGGGGACAGCTTAATTGGTAAGTGTGCTGAGGCACCAGACGGTGAAAGGGTTTCAGGGAGAGAGCATCAGCTCATAGAGTCATAGATGTCCAGCACCGAAACAGACCCTTCGGTCCAACTCGTCTGTGCTGACCAGATACCCTGAATTACTCTAGTCCCATTGGCCAGCACTTGGTCCATATCCCTCTCAACCCTTCCTATTCATATATCTATCCAGATGCCTTTTAAATGTTGTCATTATACCAACTTCCTCTAGCAGCTCATTCCATACACGTACCACCCTCTGTGTGAAAACATTGCCCCTTAGGTCCCTTTTATATCTTTCCCCTCTCACCCTAAACCTATGCCCTCTCATTATGGACTCCCCCATCCCAGGGAAAAGACTTTGCCTATTTACCCTATATAAGGGTATAAACCTCTATAAGGTCACCCCTCAGCCTCCGACGCTCCAGGGAAAACAGTCCCAACCTGTTCAGCCTCTCCCTGTAGCTCAAACCCTCCAACCCTGGCAACATCCTTGAAAATCTTTTCTGAACCCTTTCAAGTTTCCCAACCCCCTTCCTATAGGAAGGAGACCAGAATTGCACGCGATATTCCAAAAGCGACCGAACCAATGTCCTGTCTAGCCGCAACATAAACCTCCCAACTCCTGTACTGAATGCTCGTGAACACAGAAATTTGCCAAAAAAAGGAACTGATTCAGCCATGCGAGCCCGAAAGAGACTTCCACGGTGGGGGTGTTTCTCCTTATACTTTAATCATTCATGGGTCGTGGGCATCGTTGCCTGGGGGCCGACCCTAATTGCCCTTGAACCGAGTGGTTCGTCAGGCCTCACACTGCTACGAAGAATCAGCTCCATTTTGTGACGATGCTGTCACTTTAAACGGGTTTTTTTTTATGTCAGAGGAGCCAGGCTGCCTACTGAACAGCACTTGAGTAAACAGTTTGGCCAGGCCTTGGCACTTTTTTAAAATTAAAAACAGCCTGAGGGGGTGTGACCATTCTGGGCTTTTGCTGGGGGTTGTTTGGGGGGGGGGGTGCGTTCAGTAGCATCAGAAGCGACTGGGGTCTCAAGCTTCAGCAAGTCAAAGATGAAGGGCACAAGTCCAGGGAACCTTGGATGCCAAGGGATAAAAAAACCAACGAAGCGTAGGTAACATTAAAAAAAAACAGGGGAGGCCCTTCAGAAATATAGCAAAAGAAAATTAGGAAGGCAAAGAGGTGCATCTTTGGCAGATGGGATCAAGGTAAAGCTCAAGGCTTTTCATAAGTATTTTAGAGTAAAAGAATTACCATTAAAAAAATTGGTACCAATTCGAGTCCGAAGGGTCAACCTGTGCATGGAGCCAGTGGATGTGGGTGAGGTCTTACACTGATATTCACAAAGGAGAAAGACATTGTGGCCAGGGATTTTAGTTGGGATGGTGAGATTCTCGACTGCTTTAGGATTAATAAGAAGGTGTTTTAGTGGGCAGAAAAATGCATAAATCCCCAGGGCTGGTGAGATATATCCCAGGCTGATAGGGGAGGCGAGAGAGGAGAATGCTGGGTTCTTGGCGGATATATTTAATACTTTGCTGGCTCAGGTGAAGTGCCAGATAACTGGAGTTTAGCTAATCTGGTTCCTTTATTCAAGAAAGACTGAAGGAAAGCAAATGCCCCCTTTTTTCAAGAAGGGTTTTAGGGACAGACCAGTGAACCTTACTTTGGTTGTGGGTAAAGCATCGGAAAAAGAGATACATGAATTTGGAGGCTGGTACAATTGCAACATTTAAGAGGCATTTGGATGGGTATATGAATAGGAAGGGTTTGGAGGGATATGGGCCGGGTGCTGGCAGGTGGGACTAGATTGGGTTGGAATATCTGGTCGGCATGGACGGGTTGGACCAAAGGGTCTGTTTCCGTGCTGTACATCTCTATGACTCTATCAATGTTTCCTCGCTGCTACTCTCTCCGAATTATCTTGACATTTTCTTTCCTCCTGGATTGGAGAACTGCATGCGAGAATCTGTGTCCAAACTTGTCCTTTTTTGCCAAGGGGTGTGTTTATAGGCTGCTGGAACAGTCTACTATTCTGTTAAATTTTCAACAGGATTAAGTGATCCTAAGTTCCTCTTTCTCTGGTTGTATTTTTAAATAAGTGTTGAAGTAAATTGCATTTTATTGGGGTCTAGGTAACCTCTTACAATATTTTGAGGTGCTGGATGTAGGTTGGCTCACTGAGGTGGAAGGTTCATTTCCAGACGTTTCGTCACCCTCAAAACTCGCTAAAATTTTGAGGTGGTCTAGTTTGGTCCGCAAAAATTTCTGTAGGTCTGGAGTCACATGTAGGCCGCTATTAGACCAGATTTTTACCCCAGATTTTTTCTTTATCGAATTCACATTTCAAGTTACCTGCCCCGCTCAGATTCAAACCCAAACCCCCATACTGCAGCACTGGATTCCTAACATGACCTCGAACCTCCTCCATTGCCTGCTGAGGATTGAGTATCTGCAAGGTTGTTGTAGGGGCATACAGGTTGAATTTGATTGATATTTGTAATTAGATTGCCTCAGTAATTCTTGTTTAGCAGAACAGCGTCCTCAGCCCAACCATCTTCAGCTGCTTCACCAATGACCTTCCCTCCATCGTGAGGTCAGAAGTGGGAATGTTCCCCAATGATTGCACGATGTTCAGCACCATTCACCACTCCTCAGATACTGAAGCAGTCCATGTTCAAATACAGCAAGACCTGGACAATATCCTGGTTTGGATGAACAAGTGGCAGATAATTTTCATGCCACACAAGTGCCAGGCAATGACCATCACCAACAAGAGACAATCTAACCCCTGCCCCATGACATTCAATGGCATTACCAACGTTGAATCCTCAACTATCAACATCCTGGGGTTACTATTGACCAGAAACTAAACTGGACTTGCTACTTGAATACAGTGGCTACAAGAGCAGGTCAGAGGCTAGGAATAGTGCAGCAGGTAACACACCTCCTGACTCCCATCTGTCCACCATCTACAAGGCACAAGTCAGGAGGGTGAGGGAATACTCCCCACTTGCCCCTAGTTGGGGGCAGCTCCAACAACACTCAAGAAACTCGACACTATCCAGGACAAAGCAGCTCCTGCTTGATTGACACCACATCCACAAACATCCACTCCCTCCACACTCAGTAGCAGTGTGTACCATCTACAAGATGCACTTCAGAAATTCACCAAAGATCCTCAGACAGCACCTTCCAAATCACAACCTTTACCATCTAGAAGGACAAGGGCAGCAGATACATGGGGAACACCATCGCTTGCAAGTTCCCCTCTGAGCCACTCACTATCCTGACTTGGAAATACATCGGCCGTTCCTTCAGAGTCGCCTGGTCAGAATCCTGGAACTCCCTCCCTCAGGGTGTTGTGGGTCTAACCCACAGCACACAGATGAAGTGGGTCATGAAGGTACGACCTCCTCAAGGGGACAACTAGGAATGGGCAATAATGCTGGCCACCCAAAACCAATTTTAAAAAATGATTTGCAAATGTTTCCAAATGCAACATTTAAGAGGCATCTGGGTGGGTATATGAATAGGAAGGGTTTGGAGGAATGTGGGCCGGGTGCTGGCAGGTGGGACTAGATTGGATTGGGATATCTGGTCGGCATGGACGGGTTGGACCGAAGGGTCTGTTTCCGTGCTGTACATCTCTATGACTCGATGACTATGACACTCGTCTCTGTATTAAGTTTCACTATTGGTACGGGGAAGAACTATGATCTTGAGCGAAAATCACTGACGATTCACCTCCAGTGTGGTGGATTCACGAAGGCAGTTCACCTTCTCAAGGGGCAATTAGGGACGGGCAATAAATCCTGGGCCCAGCCAGTGATGTCCAAGTCCCTGAATGAAAATGTACAAAGTTGGTGTTTTTTTTTGTGTGAGGCAAACTTTATGTACTTTTAATAAAAGTACATCGGCAGCCTCTTCCGTGACTGACTGACCAGCTCAAATAGCCGAAAAAGAAAATAAAGCTCAAGGTTCATTCTACCAGGCTTCACCTATCTGCTCAGTTAGACGAAGGGTATTATTAAGCTAGAGAAATTTACCAGGAGGTTACCAGGAATGGAGGGTTTGAGTTGAAGGAGAAGCTGGGACACAGCTTAAAAATACGGGGTAGACCATTTAGGACAGAGATGAGGAGAAACTTCTTCACCCAGAGAGTGGTGGCTGTGTGGAATGCTCTGCCCCAGAGGGCAGTGGAGGCCCAGTCTCTGGATTCATTTAAGAAAGAGTTGGATAGAGCTCTCAAAGATTGTGGAATCAAGGGTTATGGAGATAAGGCAGGAACAGGATACTGATTAAGGATGGTCAGCCATGATCATATTGAATGGTGGTGCAGGCTCGAAGGGCAGAATGGCCTACTCCTGCACCTATTGTCTCTTGTCTATTGGGACTTTTCCCCACTGGAGTGTAGGAAGTTGAGGGGTGACCTTATAGGTGTTTATAAAGTCATGAGGGGTACAGATAGGATTAATGGGAGGTGTCGTTTCCCCAGGATAGGGGATTTCAAAGCTTAGAGGATATATTTTCAAGGTGAAAGGAGAAACATTTAAAAAAAAAGACATGGGGGGAAAAAGTTGTTTTATAGAAATTATGGAATGAACTTCCTGAGGATGGGGTGGACATGGGCACAGTTACAACATTTAAAAGGCATTTGGATAAAGGAATCAGTAGGAAAGGGTTTGGAGGGATATGGGCCAGGAGCAAGCAGTTTAGTTTGGGATTATGACCGGCATGGACTGGCTGGTTCGAAAGGTCTGTTTCTGTGCTGTATGTCTCTATGACTTGCTCAGGACTAGGGGATCACAATGCTGTCCCTGCCCTATCATCCTGTCAAACCTCCCCCCATCCCTCTCCAGCCAAGTGGTACCTGATAAATGGCTGCCCCCCTCTCTCTCTCTCTCTCTCTCTCTCTCAGGAGGTCAAGCTAATCATGCCACTCTGAAATCAGGAGCTGATTCCGCGCACTGAGAGTCCGGCAGCTTTTTCTTTTGTTCCTGCTGCCGTTCCCGGCTCTCGGTCTGGGCTGAGCGAGGCCCGAGACTGTGTACCGACATCCTGCGTATCACCTACCACTGACCCCCTCACCCCCAAACCCTGGCTCTGTGTCTTGCACCCCCCCCCCCCCCCCCCAAACCCCCACCAGCCCGAGGTAACCGTGCGCTGAAGTTTCTGCAAACACGGAGACAGATGTCTGCTTAAAAATCACAGAGGATGGCCGGTCTGACAACAGTCACACCCTGTCTTCTGACACGCTCCGAACCAACAGATTCCAAATTCCCCAGGAAGCCAATCCCCATGGCAACGCTGAGCTAAGCACGAGGTGTTGCGATTTTGGTCCAAACATTGATGGAGAAACTCCTCGGGGAATAAAAAAATCTCAACGTGAGGATGGAACAAGATTACGGATTCCAAAATCGTCAGGAGAAACCATAGGTTAATAAGGCCACCAGTGTCTGATCAAAGAAGAGCAGGCGTTTCTGTGTGTGTGCGTGTTTTTTAAAATTGCTAAATTTACAGCATGGACAAAGGCCGCTCTGTCGAACGACTCTGTCCTCTCAATACATTTGCCTTACTTCAGCCATTCAGAATATCGTTCCACCAGCTTTCTAATAAGAAGGTGGAGAAGCAGGCTTTTCGGCCTAGTCAGGCTGCCCCTCCATCCCCAACTCCATATTCCTGTCCTCCCTCCCCCCACCCCAAACCCCCACCACAACCCCTACTGATTGAAATGAAACTCTCCATCTCAGCCCTGAACGAACCAGCCTCCACAGTACAGAATTCCACAGATCGTCTGTCCTCAGAGAATAAATTCTACCTCGTCTCAGTCCTACTTACATATATTTTTAAAAATTCATTTGCAAGGTGTCATCGTCACTGGCTAGGGCCCAGCATTTATTGCCCCACCCCGAATTACCCGAGGCCGGGGAGGGGGAGAGGCAGTTGAGAGTCACCCACATTGCCATGGGGTTTGAAGTCATGTGTCGGCCCAGGTAAGGACAGCAGATTTCCTTCCCAAAAGGTAATGAGTGTACCAGATGGGCTTTTACGGCGATTAACATGGCCACATCAGGCTAACTCTTTATCCCAGAGGAATGTTCAGTTCTGGTTTCACTGTTTGCCCTGGCCAGATTCGACATCCCAGAATATTAACCTGGATTACTAGTCCAGCGGTATTACCACGGTGGCTCAACGGTTAGCACTGCTATCTCCCAGCACCAGGGATGCAGATTCAATTCCAGCCTTGGGCAACTGTCTGTGTGGAGTTTGCACATTCTCCCCCCCCCCCATCTCCGTGTGGGGTTTCCCCCAGGTGCTCCGGTTTCCTCCCACAATCCAAAGATGTGTAGGTTAGGGTGGATTGGCCGTGCTAAATTGTCCCACAGTGCCCAGGGATGTACAGGTTAGGGTGGATTGGCCGTGCTAAATTGTCCCATAGTGCCCAGGGATGTACAGGTTAGGGTGGATTGGCCGTGCTAAATTGTCCCACAGTGCCCAGGGATGTGCAGGTTAGGGTGGATTGGCCGTGCTAAATTGTCCATTGTGCCTAGGGATGTGCAGGTTAGGGTGGATTGGCCGTGCTAAATTACCCATAGTGCCCAGGGATGTGCAGGTTAGGGTGGATTGGCCGTGCTAAATTGACCCATAGTGTCCAGGGATGTGCAGGTTAGGGTGGATTGGCCGTGCTAAATTGTCCCATAGTGTCCAGGGATGTGCAGGTTAGGGTGGGATTGGCCGTGCTAAATTACCCATAGTGCCCAGGGAAGTGCAGGTTAGGGTGGATTGGCCGTGCTAAATTGCCCCATAGTGCCCAGGGATGTGCAGGTTAGGGTGGATTGGCCGTGCTAAATTGACCCATAGTGCCCAGGGATATGCAGGTTAGGATGGATTGGCCGTGCTAAATTGTCCCATAGTGTCCAGGGATGTGCAGGTTAGGGTGGATTGGCCGTGCTAAATTGTCCCATAGTGTCCAGGGATGTGCAGGTTAGGGTGGGATTGGCCGTGCTAAATTACCCATAGTGCCCAGGGATGTGCAGGTTAGGGTGGATTGGCCGTGCTAAATTGCCCCATAGTGCCCAGGGATGTGCAGGTTAGGGTGGATTGGCCGTGCTAAATTGACCCATAGTGCCCAGGGATATGCAGGTTAGGGTGGATTGGCCATGCTAAATTGTCCCATAGTGCCCAGGGATGTGCAGGTTAGGGTGGATTGGCCCTGCTAAATTGTCCCATAGTGCCGAGGGATGTGCAGGTTAGGGTGGATTGGCCGTGCTAAATTGTCCCATAGTGCCCTGGGATGTGCAGGTTAGGGTGGATTGGCCGTGCTAAATTGTCCCATAGTGTCCAGGGATGTGCAGGTTAGGGTGGATTGGCCGTGCTAAATTGTCCCATAGTGTCCAGGGATGTGCAGGTTAGGGTGGATTGGCCCTGCTAAATTGTCCCATAGTGTCCAGGGATGTGCAGGTTACGGTGGGATTGGCCGTGCTAAATTGTCCCATAGTGCCCAGGGATGTGCAGGTTAGGGTGGATTGGCCCTGCTAAATTGTCCCATAGTGTCCAGGGATGTGCAGGTTACGGTGGGATTGGCCGTGCTAAATTGTCCCATAGTGCCCAGGGATGTGCAGGTTAGGGTGGATTGGCCGTGCTAAATTGTCCCATAGTGCCCGGGGATGTGCAGGTTAGGGTGGATTGGCCGTGCTAAATTGTCCCATAGTGCCCTGGGATGTGCAGGTTAGGGTGGATTAGCCGTGCTAAATTGTCCCATAGTGTCCAGGGATGTGCAGGTTAGGGTGGATTGGCCGTGCTAAATTGTCCCATAGTGCCCAGGGATGTGCAGGTTAGGGTGGATTGGCCGTGCTAAATTGTCCCATGGTGCCCAGGGATGTTCAGGTTCGGGTGGATTGGCCGTGCTAAATTGTCCCATAGTGTCCAGGGATGTGCAGGTTAGGGTGGATTGGCCGTGCTAAATTGTCCCATAGTGCCCAGGGATGTGCAGGTTAGGGTGGATTGGCCGTGCTAAATTGTCCCGTACTGCCCAGGGATGTGCAGGTTCGGGTGGATTGGCCGTGCTAAATTGTCCCATAGTGTCCAGGGATGTGCAGGTTAGGGTGGATTGGCCGTGCTAAATTGTCCCATAGTGCCCAGGGATGTGCAGGTTAGGGTGGATTGGCTGTGCTAAATTGTCCCGTAGTGCCCAGGGATGTGCAGGTTAGGGTGGATTGGCCGTGCTAAATTGTCCCATAGTGTCCTGGGATGTGCAGGTTAGGGTGGATTGGCCGTGCTAAATTGTCCCATAGTGTCCAGGGATGTATAGGTTAGGGTGGATTGGCCGTGCTAAATTGTCCCATAGTGCCCAGGGATGTGCAGGTTAGGGTGGATTGGCCATGGGAAATGCAGGATAAGGGGAGTGGGGCACGGGGAGGGTGTTGGATCTGGTTGGGATGCTCACTGGGGAGAGTGGGGAGGTCAGTCTGGAATGGATGGGCCGAATGGCTCTGATTCCACACTGTAGGGATTCTATGCTTGCCCCTGTCATGTTTACTGGTGAGTGAGCGAGAGTGTGCTTGTGTGTGTGCGTGACTGGAGATGTGGGTGGGAGGAGAGATGAGGAATTAGCCAGGGTGTGGGAAACAGCAGGTGACAGAAGTTAGTCCAACAGTCCTGCTATCGTTTGCACTGAGCAGACGCTGCTCTGAGCTCGCGAATGCCATTGCCAAGTGGGGCGGCATTGCACTTTTGAGTGCATGAATGGGGGTGGCGATAAGGAAGGTGCCTGAAGCTGAAAGTGGCACCAGCCACACGAAAGGAAATACGGCAGAAAGAAAGCTGTCCTCTTAATCGAGCTGAGAGAAGTAAGGGACTTGTGATTCTGACACACTGTTGGCACTTTAGGAAGTCAGACAGTTTTCGGGTGGTGCACCCATTGTTTCGTTTGCAAGAGCGATGGGTTTTGATGATGTCAGATCCCCTGCTGGTGGGTATGGTAGACCACTTTCTGAGCCAGTGCTCTATCGCCATCATTTCAGTGTGAGACTGGAAAGGACGTGAGAAGGGGGTGAGGAATGTCACAGATACCATGGCACGCTGCTTCTCCTGGTGGCAACATCCCGCGTTACGGGCATGAGTGTACTTCTCAAAATCCCAGGAGCCCAACACTGGAATGGACAGCAGGTCATGTGCAGGACAGGATCAGGCCATTCAGCCCAACTGCTCCGTGCAGGGCTATCTGTTCCACTCCTGTTATACACAATCCCAGTGGACCCAAACCCCTTCCCGTTCCCTCTCATTGTACACAATACCAATGGACCCAAACCCCTTCCCGTTCCCTCCCATTGTACACAATCCCAATGGACCCAAACCCCTTCCCGTTCACTCCCATTGTACACAATCCCAATGGACCCAAACCCCTTCCCGTTCCCTCTCATTGTACACAATCCCAGTGGACCCAAAGCCCTTCCCGTTCACTCCCATTGTACACAATCCCAGTGGACCCAAACCCCTTCCCATTCACTACCATTGTACACAATCCCAATGGACCCAAACCCCTTCCCATTCACTCCCATTGTACACAATTCCAATGGACCCAAACCCCTTCCCATTCCCTCCCATTGTACACAATCCCAATGGACCCAAATCCCTTCCCATTCACTACCATTGTACACAATTCCAATGGACCCAAACCCCTTCCCATTCCCTCCCATTGTACACAATTCCAATGGACCCAAACCCCTTCCCATTCCCTCCCATTGTACACAATCCCAATGGACCCAAACCCTTTCCATTCGCTCCCATTGTACACAATCCCAGTGGACCCAAACCCCTTCCCATTCACTACCATTGTCTCCAATCCCAATGGACCCAAACCCCTTCCCATTCACTCCCATTGTACACAATCCCAATGGACCCAAACCCCTTCCCGTTCCCTCCCATTATACACAATCTCAATGGACCCAAACCCCTTCCCATTCACTTCCATTGTACACAATCCCAATGGACCAGAACACCTTCCCATTCCCTCCCATTGTACACAATCCCAATGGACCCAAACCCCTTCCCATTCCCTCCCATTGTACACAATCCCAGTGGACCCAAACCCCTTCCCATTCACTCCCATTGTACACAATCCCAATGGACCCAAACCCCTTCCCATTCACTCCCATTGTACACAATCCCAATGGACCCAAACCCCTTCCCATTCACTCCCATTGTACACAATCCCAATGGACCCAAATCCCTTCCCATTCACTCCCATTGTACACAATCCCAGTGGACCCAAACCCCTTCCCATTCACTCCCATTGTACACAATCCCAATGGACCCAAACCCCTTCCCATTCACTCCCATTGTACACAATCCCAATGGACCCAAACCCCTTCCCGTTCCCTCCCATTATACACAATCTCAATGGACCCAAACCCCTTCCCATTCACTTCCATTGTACACAATCTCAATGGACCAGAACACCTTCCCATTCCCTCCCATTGTACACAATCCCAATGGACCCAAACCCCTTCCCATTCACTCCCATTCTACACAATCCCAGTGGACCCAAACCCCTTCCCATTCACTCCCATTGTACACAATCCCAATGGACCCAAACCCCTTCCCATTCACTCCCATTGTACACAATCCCAATGGACCCAAACCCCTTCCCATTCACTCCCATTGTACACAATCCCAATGGACCCAAATCCCTTCCCATTCACTCCCATTGTACACAATCCCAGTGGACCCAAACCCCTTCCCATTCACTCCCATTGTACACAACCCCAACAGGCCCAAACCCCTTCCCATTCACTCCCATTGTACACAAACCCAATGGACCCACAAGTCTTCCCATTGAATCCCAATCTACACAATCCCCAATGGAACTATACCCTTTCCCATTCATTCCAATTATACACAATCCCAATAAACCCCAAACCCTTCCCATTCACTCCTGTTGGTCAAAACCCTAATTATTCCACCCTTTTCTGAATTATTACAATTGTACAGAATGGGACTGGATGAACCCCTTTCGTATTTTGACAGGTGGAACTCAATAATCAAGGATTCGATACTTACTGCCCGAATGGGATTACACTGGTCAATGGGGTTCTTAAAATCCGTCCTCAGTTCATCGAAAGCAATGATCTGTAACAGAGAGACAACAGCTTGTGACCCATAGGCGGACATATTGGGCTGTGGTCTTGAGGCTTCACGGAAATGTTTCAATTCTAGACCGTGACCATGCAGGTTCCAACCAGTGCATTCCGAGCCCCTCAACGACCCCGTGTCTAAATGCTGTGGCTGTTCACTGCCGTGCTCAGGGTCTCTGACACAGGAACGGACTTGCACCAGGCTCTCATGTCAAGGTTTGGTTTCAGCCAGGGACATCTGCACCTACCCACCACAAACCGCAGTCAGGGCCCGGGTTCAAGAGAGGTCACTGACAGGGGCGAGGCTGGGAGAAATAAACGGCAGCAGAAAAACTCCCCCGATACCCCCCCCCCAAGAGCACTCACCATTTGGTAAGTGGGTCTCACGGTTCAAGCATCCTGAGGCTCATCGTTACTGTTGGAACCCCCGCTTTTCCCGATGCAGAGTGCCGACCTGGATTTTGGTGCGCAGGGGACAATTTCAAAAGTTTGTGGACGCTGCAGAACTTTGAACAATTGTAAACCATGAGGGGAACAGGGTAGAACTCCAGGACATTGACAAGTTGGTGGAGCGGACAGATAGGTGGCAGATGAAGCTCAACGTGAAGAGAAATGTGAGGTGATGGAGTTTGGTCGGAAGAACATTGGAAGGCAATGTCAAACAAAGGGGTACAGGAGCAGAGGGAGCTAGGGGCATAGGTCACAGATTATTGAAGGTGGCAGGATAGGTAGACAGAGCAGCTGAAGCAGCACACAGTGTCCTCAGTGGCACGGTGGCACAGTGGTTAGCACTGCTGCCTCACAACGCCAGAGACCCGGGTTCAATTCCCGCCTCAGGCGACTGGCTGTGTGGAGTTTGCACATTCTCCCCCGTGTCTGCGTGGGTTTCCTCCGGGTGCTCCGGTTTCCTCCCACAGTCCAAAGATGTGCAGGCCAGGTGAATTGGCCATGCTAAATTGCCCGTAGTGTTAGGTAAGGGGTAGACGTAGGGGTATGGGTGGGTTGCGCTTCGGCGGGGCGGTGTGGACTTGTTGGGCCGAAGGGCCTGTTTCCACACGGTAAGTAATCTAAGCTTTATGAAGAGGGACATGGCATCCAAGTGCAAGGAGGTGATGTTGAACTTGTACAAGCCATCTTGTTCGACCTCAGCTTGAATACCACGTCCAACTGTGGACACCACATTGTAGGAAAGGTGCGAATACATCGGAGAGTGCAAGAAGCGATTTACAAGAACAGTTTCAGGAACGAGAAATCTCAGTTATGGGGGATATAGCAAAGAGATGATCTAATATAAGTTGTCAAAATCGCGAGGATGCTGGAGTCAGCAGGTACGAACAAACTGTTCCTGCTTGCACAAGGTTTGAAGTAATTTGCAAAAGGAACAAGGATGTTATGAGAAATAGCTTTCTCACCCAGCGAGTAGTTAGGGTGCAGAATGCACTGCCTGGAATTAAGGTCGAGGCAGGTTCACTTGAGGCTTCGTGAATGGCATTGCTTCTCTTAAATAATCATTCAATCTGTAAGGGTATGGGGGGCCAAGGCAGCAGAATGACCTGAGGTGATCATGCTCATTTATAGAGCTGGGGCAGATGTGAATGACCCCCCTGCACCTAACACTCTGGGACTCAATCCCCACCACAACAAATAGTAAATCTTAAAACTGAACAAAAACAAGGGTTCATCCATTGGGATTGTGTACAACGGGAGGGAATGGGAAGGGATTTGGGTCCATTGGGATTGTGTGCAATGGGAGGGAATGGGAAGGGATTTGGGTCCATTGGGATTGTGTACAACGGGAGGTAATGGGAAGGGGTATAATCCTTTCGGATTGTGTCCATTGGGAGTGAATGGGAAAAGGTTTGATCCAACAAGATGGTGCACAATGGTGGGGGGGGCAGTGAATAGGAAGGGTGTTGATTATTGGGATTGTGTTCAATGGGAGTGAATGGGAAGGGGTTTGGGTCCATTGGGATTGTGTAGAATGGGAGTGAATGGGAAGGGGTTTGGGTCCATTGGGATTGTGTACAATGGGAGTGAATGGGAAGGGGTTTGGGTCCATTGGGATTGTGTACAATGGGAGGGAATGGGAAGGGGTTTGGGTCCATTGGGATTGTGTACAATGGGAGGAAATGGGAAGGGGTTTGGGTCCACTGGGATTGTGTACAATGGGAGTGAATGGGAAGGGGTTTGGGTCCATTGAGATTGTGTACAATGGGAGTGAATGGGAAGGGGTTTGGGTCCATTGGGATTTTGTACAATGGGAGTGAATGGGAAGGGGTTTGGGTCCATTGGGATTGTGTACAATGGGAGTGAATGGGAAGGGGTTTGGGTCCATTGGGATTGTGTACAATGGGAGGGAATGGGAAGGGGTTTGGGTCCATTGGGGATTGAGTAGAATGGGAGTGAATGGGAAGGGGTTTGGGTCCATTGGGATTGTGTAGAATGGGAGTGAATGGGAAGGGGTTTGGGTCCATTGGGATTGTGTAGAATGGGAGTGAATGGGAAGGGGTTTGGGTCCATTGGGGATTGAGTACAGTGGGAGTGAATGGGAAGGGGTTTGGGTCCATTGGGGATTGAGTAGAATGGGAGTGAATGGGAAGGGGTTTGGGTCCATTGGGGATTGAGTAGAATGGGAGTGAAAGGGAAGGGGTTTAATCCAATGGGACTGTGTACAATGGGGGTGAATAGGAAGGGGTGAAATGAAACTCCAATGGAATTGAGAGTGAATGCATTGGGTGAGTGGGTGAATTCAACACCAATTTTCCATCTACTCCCATTACACACATCCTAACAGATCCAAACTCTTTTCCATTCACTCCCAATGGAGTCAAACCCATTCCCATTGCCCACAATCGCAGTAGATCTGACCTATCCCAATCAGCATGCTAATGTAATGAACATTCCCCTGTTCACTGTGTGATCTGTGCCTCTAATGATCCCAGAGTTTAGCCATTAGGCTGTTAGACCATAAGACCATAAGACATAGGAGTGGAAGTAAGGCCATTCGGCCCATCGAGTCCACTCCGCCATTCAATCATGGCTGATGGGCATTTCAACTCCATTACCCGCATTCTCCCCGTAGCCCTTAATTCCCCGAGACAATAAGAATCTATCAATCTCTGCCTTGAAGACATTTAGCGTCCCGGCCTCCACTGCACTCTGCGGCAATGAATTCCACAGGCCCACCACTCTCTGGATGAAGAAATGTCTCCGCATTTCTGTTCTGAATTGACCCCCTCTAATTCTAAGGCTGTGTCCACGGGTCCTAGTCTCCTCACCTAACGGAAACAATTTCCTAGCGTCCACCCTTTCCAAGCCATGTATTATCTTGTACGTCTCTATTAAGTCTCCCCTTAATCTTCTGAACTCCAATGAATACAATAACTCAAATCAATCCACGGGATGG
Source organism: Chiloscyllium punctatum (assembly GCF_047496795.1). Classification (NCBI taxonomy): domain Eukaryota; kingdom Metazoa; phylum Chordata; class Chondrichthyes; order Orectolobiformes; family Hemiscylliidae; genus Chiloscyllium; species Chiloscyllium punctatum. The sequence goes on from NC_092769.1 coordinate 67,230,607, forward strand.
ATTTTGCCTGGAGACCCGTGCCATATCTGAAGGTGTCAGTGTAAAAATCCCTCCTCGCTGTTTTGTGTTTGTTTGTTTGTGTATGCGCATGTGTTTTTTTTAAAAAAGGTTCCTGTGCTGCTTTTCTCAGGCTCCTGAATTAATGAATGATTCACTAACCATGCCCAGTCAATGCATAACAAATCTGACACTTCTCTCCCTCCTATTCCTGCGGCCGTGGCTCTTGGAGAGGCTGGTGTCTTTCACTGACTGCCTTTGTCACTTGTTGCATTCCTGGGGTGGCATGGGTTTATGGGCATGGGCAGAGATGGCAGAAATCCATCCCCACGCCAATCCTTCAATCAGCTGATGTGCCCTTTTAATCCTTGCTGATGTGTAACTTTGAAATGGGGACAGGCATTGAGCAGGACCGACCCAAACATCATCACCGCGTCCTCATTAATACTCCCCCTCCCTCTCTCCCTTCCACCCAAGGGTCAGGTCCCTCGATGGGTCCTGCAGAACTAACCACTTGGTGCCACCTCAGCAAGGTAGATGACAGGGAGCTGGGGATTTCTGCTGAAACAAAAGGTCCAGCTCTGCTGTAGACATTTGGGGGGGGACGGGATGGGGGGAAAAGAAATCAAGAAAGAGAGGGAGTTATTGAATTCTAGATTTGTTGAAGTATGGTCAGAGGCCACTTCCCCCATCACGCTGGCCCTCTGAGTTGGTGGTCTACAGTGGTAGACTGCAAAGGAAGTGGTTGGAGACTGGAAGGATGGTCTTTGATGGGGGAATGAGAGGTCCAGAGGGATGGTCTTTGACAGGGGAGCGAGGGATCCAGAGGGACGGTCTTTGACGGGGGAGTGAGGGGTCCAGAGGGATGGTCTTTGATGGGGGAATGAGAGGTCCGGGAGATGGTCTTTGACGGGGGAATGAGGGGTCCGGAGGGATGGTCTTTGATGGGGGAATGAGGGGTCCAGAGGGATGGTCTTTGATGGGGGAATGAGAGGTCCGGGAGATGGTCTTTGACGGGGGAATGAGGGGTCCAGAGGGATGGTCTTTGATGGGGGAATGCGGGGTCCGGAGAGATGGTCTTTGACGGGGGAATGAGGGGTCCAGAGGGATAGTCTTTGATGGGGGAATGAGAGGTCCGGGAGATGGTCTTTGACGGGGGAATGAGGGGTCCAGAGGGATGGTCTTTGACGGGGGAATGCGGGGTCCAGAGGGATGGTCTTTGACGGGGGAATGAGGGGTCCGGAGAGATGGTCTTTGACAGGGGAGGGAGGGGCCCAGAGGGATGGTCTTTGATGGACCAGTTAGGGCTTTCGAGGGATGGTCTTTGATGTAGGTGCTAGCTGCTCTGTTGGGATGGTGTGTGATGGGAAGTTCAGGGCCTTGGCATGGAAGCCTGTAGGGACAGGCAGGTTGAGCTTCAGACAGAGGGCTGAAGGACTGTGAAAGCTGGCCTTCAACAACAGGACTCAGGGCCTCGAAAGATGAACAATGTGCTTCAGGGATGGAGGGACCCATTTAAGATGGACAGATTGTATCTCCAGAAATCTAGAGCCAATGCTCTCACATGAAGCTTGTGTGGAGGGGAGTGTTTAAAGACTTTGGGAAGGGAGAGTTGGTGCCAGTGTGAAACATTGGAGAGGTGACCAAAGGACTGAAAGAGAGAAATTAACAGAAGGAAAGTAAAGCACACAACTAAAGGGAGGCCACTCCACCCATCAATCATGTGCAGACTCTTACATTATGTAATCCAATCAATCCCACCCTCTTTCCCCATATCCGTGCGATTGGTTTCTCCTTTACATGGGAAGCTAATGAGTGAATATGATAATGGAGTCCATACAGAGACCTGGCTACAGGGAATGCGTGGTTCAAAGGTAAGTACTCACACCATGTCATAGAGTCAGAGAGATGTACAGCACGGAAACAGACCCTTCGGTCCAACCCGTCCATACCGACCAGATATCCCAATCCAATCTAGTCCCATTTGCCAGCGCCCGGCCCATATCCCTCTAACCCCTTCCTATTCATGTCCCTATCCAGATGTGTTTGGGTAGCTGTCTGGAAGTTTGTGCACTCCCTCGACATCCCCCACTAGCACGCGCCTGATAAAGTCTCACGAGGTGTTTGGAGTCTTCAGAGACTGCCCTTCACCATTTCGGTCAGTTTTTGAGCCAGGGACAATCACAAGCTGGTTTGGGTTGGATTTGGGCAGGGGGTGGGGAGGGGAAGCGGTTTGACCATCTCAGGGACGCATTGAGGACCTCCCTAACAGTGTCCCTGGGCTGGGGTCCCCGACCCGGTCGGAGTCCTGGGCTTAAGGGAGTCAGGCTTCGGGCCTACGAGCAACGAGCCCCACCCAGAGGAGCCGGCTTTAAGCCCCTGGTACCTCGAGGGTGGGGTAGGTAGGAGGTCCATGCTGTCGGACAACCTCTCCGTAGCGCCAGGTTTTGTGGGGGTGGGGGGGGTGGGGAGGGGGGGGTGAGGAATCGCCTGCAGTGGAGCTCCTCAGGGGCAGGGGCTGAAATTATGGGGCCCTTGTGTTTCTCTTGACCGGGAAGCGAGAATTTGCCCCTCCACCCACACCTCCCCCATCCCCCAAACTGAGCACAGCAGAACCCTTAGAGGCTTGGGGCTTCCTTATTGACCCTCTGTTGTACCACCTCCCCCTTCCCCACCCTCCTTCCCCCTGTCTGGGGCCTTTCAGTGTTTTGAAGCCCCTGTCACGGGTCTACCCAAGTCTCCAAAAGTGCTGCCCGGTTAAAGGCCATTCACACATTTTCAAAACAAAAAGTACGGTCAAGGAACCCGGAAAAGACTGTGCATGTAAACAAAAGGCCACGGCAGCCATAGAAAACTCCGACCCGTCACTGGGCCAGGAGCTTTATATCCTTAGTTAATGGCATTCACCCACCTCCAACCAAAGCCACACTTGCTACTCAATGACTCACATTGCCAGGCCCGGAAAACTTCCTCACCCTCGTCAAAAATAAACCAGCCCGGAAATGTTCCCTCCCTTTCGCTGACGATGAGGATCACTCACAAGCCTGTGATTTCTTCTTTTTTTAATTTGCAAAGCACAGAAAACGAATCACACCCCATTAATTTAATCATTCACTTCCAGGAATTAGTCATGCAAGGATTCTCACGCTTGAACGCAAAGGTCCTGAAGGCTGGCAGAGCAGGGCATCGTGTGCCACAGGGCCTCAGAGCCTAGTGTGCCAAGGACATGCCCAGTGACTGCTGACATGGGGAACACTGGACTTGCCCGTCCTTGTGCCAGTTTAGCCGAGAAACCATTCTGAGCCCCGTTCTTCTCCTGTGGCAGTTCCACACCTGGGGTTTCAAGGCCGCGTCACCAGCCTGCCTCCTGGCAACACTCTCACCTCGAGGTCACTCCAGAGAGGGTACTGGCCTGCGGGAGGGGCCCTCGATCGCAGGGGGGGGGGCATTGAGAATCAGACGAGGAGTGGGCCATTCGGCCCCTCAAGCCTGCTGCACCATTCAATCTGATCGTCCAATGTATCTGCCTTCCCCACCCTCTTTGATCCCTTTAGCCCGAAGAACCAGATCTAGCTCCTCCTTGTAAACAGTCAATGTTTCAGCCTCAGCCATAACAGAGGATTCCACAGGCTTCCCCCCCACCCCCAATCCCCACACCTCCAAACCCCCCGATATCTCCAAACACCCCCCAACGCCTCCAAACACCCCCCCATGTCTCCAAACACCCCCCCCAACGCCTCCAAACACCCAACACCTCCAAACACCCCCCAACACCTCCTAACACCCCCCAACACCTCCAAACACCCCCCAACACCTCCAAACACCCCCCAACGCCTCCAAACACCCCCCCATGTCTCCAAACACCCCCCCAACGCCTCCAAACACCCCCCAACGCCTCCAAACACCCCAACACCTCCAAACACCCCCCAACACCTCCTAACACCCTCCAACACCTCCAAACACGCCCCAACACCTCCAAACACCCCGACACTTCCAAACACCCAACACCTCCAAACACCCAACACCTCCAAACACCCCCCAACACCTCCTAACACCCTCCAACACCTCCAAACACGCCCCAACACCTCCAAACACCCCGACACTTCCAAACACCCAACACCTCCAAACACCCAACACCTCCAAACACCCCCCAACACCTCCAAACACCCCGACACCTCCAAACACCCCCCAACACCTCCTAACACCCCCAACACCTCCCAACACCTCGACACCTCCAAATACCCCAACACCTCCAAACACCCCCCCCAACACCTCCTAACACCCTGACACCTCCAAACACCCCCCAACGCCTCCAAACACCCCCCAATGCCTCGAAACACCCCAACGCCTCCAAACACCCCCCAACACCTCCAAACACCCCCCCAATGCCTCGAAACATCCCGACACCTCCAAACACCCCCAACGCCTCCAAACATCCCAACGCCTCCAAACACCACCCAATGCCTCCAAACACGCCCCAACACCTCCAAACACCCCGACACTTCCAAACACCCAACACCTCCAAACACCCCCCAACACCTCCAAACACCCCCCAACACCTCCAAACAACCCCCCAATGCCTCGAAATACTCTGACACTTCCAAACACCCCCCCCCCAACACCTCCAAACAGCTCCCCCCCCTACCAACACCTCCAACTTCACCCCACCACCCAGTATTCTCTGGGTGAAAACATTTCTCCTCAACCCAGTCCTAAATGGCCTACCCAGTAATCCTTAGACTGTGACCCCCCCCTGGTTCTAGCCTCCCCAGGTTATCAGGAACATCCTTCCTGTGTTGACCTTGTCCACCTGCAGTGATGGGATCCTGGCCCACACTGTTGAAGAACAGTAAGGGTGTCCTCCCTTATGGATTGATATTCATCTCTCAGCCAAAAAGCACTGAAAACTTTAATTTAAAAGTAGAAATCACTTGCTGTTTGTTGGAACCTGCTGTTCTGAAAAATGTGCCTGTTGGCTTTCCCACGCGGGTAACAGTGATCACAGATGGAAGCACTTTCTGTGATATCGTACATTTTTTTTAAAAAGAAAAATCATTCTCGGCACGTGAATCTCCCTAGTTTCCCCACAGGGCAGTTAAATAGTCAACCCTATGGCTGTGGGTCTGGAGTCACATGTAGGCCGGACAGGATAAGGAGGGCAGATTTCAGGCAACCTCTTCAGCTGGATGGTGGCCAATCGGTGGGATCCATTGCCGCAGAAAGCTGTGGGGGGGGGGGGGGGGCCAAGTCACCGAGTGATGTAGGGGACATTGGTTAGGCCACTGTTGGAATATTGCGTACTATTCTGGTCAGCAGGATGTGGTGAAACTTGAAAGGTTTCGGAAAAGATTGACAAGGGTGTTGCCAGGGTTGGAGGGTTTGAGCTAGAGGGAGAGGCTGGAACAGGCTGGGGCTGTTTTCCCCCGGAGCGTCGGAGGCTGAGGGGTGACCCTGTAGAGGTTGATATAACCATGAGATGCACGGATAGGGTAAATAGGCAAGTGTGCAGAGTGGGGTAAGTTGGGTTCAGTCAGCTAAGGCACAAGTCACCTCCTGTGGCTGCAGTTCAGCTGTAACAGCAGAGACCTGTTTCTGAAGACAAGGAGGATTGAGAACATAATAATGTGAGAGCACAAGGTGCTCAGGAAAGATAAAGGAGGATAAAAACAAAACACTGTCGTGACAGCATTGATCGAAGACAGCATTGTGGTGCTGGAGAAGGATGTGATGAGTCAAAGACAAAATGTATTAACTTAGAATTAAGGAACAACGTGGAACTATTATGCCATTAAACATACAACAGTGGGAAGGAGATACAGGAACAACTCTGCAAGCGAAGCAAAAATCTACAGGGTCACGGTGATGGGGGACCATCAATCATTCCAGTTTTAGACTGAGATAGTCTCAGGGCAAAGGGCAGAGTCATAGGGATGTACAGCACGGAAACAGACTCCTCGGTCCGACTCATCCCTGCCGACCAGATATCCTAAACTAATCCAGTCCCATTTGCCAGCACTCGGCCCAGATCCTTTTAACCCCTTCTTACTCATGTCCCCATCCAGATGCCTTTTAAATGTTGTCTTTGTTTACAAATGTGTTGCTGGAAAAGCGCAGCAGGTCGGGCAGCATCCAAGGAGCAGGAGAAGCGACGTTTCGGGCATCGGCCCTTCTTCAGGAATGAGCTGAAGAAGGGCCTTATGCCCCGAAACGTCGATTCTCCTGCTCCTTGGATGCCGCCTGACCTGCTGCGCTTTTCCAGCACCACATTTTTAAGCTCTGACCTCCAGCATCTGCAGTCCTCACTTTCTCCCAAATGTTGTCACTGTACCAGCCTCCACCACTTCCTCTGGCAGCCCAGTCCGTACACGCAGGGGAGGAATTCCAAGGAACTCTCTGAGTTTGCTCAGTGCGCCAGTCGGTGTGCTTCCAGGTGACCGAGGATCTGGATCAGTGGGACGAGTGCAGGCTCAGAGCTTTAGGGGAATAGCGATCATAACAGGACAAGACATAATCGTGCTCAGACAGAGGAGACCGAACCTTCAGCACCAGGGATGTGAAGCTGGTGAATTGGAATTAAACGATGGTAGCAGAGCAAGAGACTCACCAATGGAAGGGCTCAAAGGGGGAGGGGGTGCCACGTTCAGAGGCACATTCCCGAGGGAATGGGAGGAAGGGCAGTCAAGGCTGGAATCCCCTGGAAGGTTAGAGGATAAACAGGGATTTTATGGCGACTGAATAACATGCTAGAGAAGAAACCCAACATGGGAAATGCTAAAATACAGAAGAGAGATCGACAGGGAAGGACAGAGGCCAACATACTAGGAAAACTAACATTTTATTTTTATAAATTAATAAATTGCAAATAAACAGTCAAAGGAATTTCAGGGCCTGTTAAGAATCAGGAGATCACCTTGTAGAGGTGGGGAAAATAGTGTGGGTTTTAAATAAATCCCACACATCTGTTGTGATAATCTTTAGTTTTTTTCGAACTTTTTTTTTAGAAATGGGACCCTCATTGACAAACCAAAAATGGAAAACGGAGAAAGTAAATTGACTGGCCTTTTTTTTTTAAGCAAACTCAGACTGAAATGGAAATTTAGAAGCCAGGACGTGTCATAAAGATATTGGGGCAAAGTTAGGCCAGTCAACGCATCGGGTCTGCTCTGCCGTTCGATGTTGGCTGCTGTGTTTCTCAATGCCACTCTCCGGCCTTCTCCCTGTAGCCTTCTACCTCTACACTGTCCCCCCCGTCAAACACTCCCAGACCAGGGGCAGCATGAGCGTTAGACACAGGGTAAAGCTCCCTCTACACTGTCCCCCTGTCAAACACTCCCAGGCCAGGGCAGCATGGGTGTTAGACACAGGGTAAAGCTCCCTCTACACTGTCCCCCCCGTCAAACACTCCCCAGGCCAGGGGCAGCATGGGTGTTAGACACAGGGTAAAGCTCCCTCTACACTGTCCCCCTGTCAAACACTCCCAGGCCAGGGGCAACATGGGCGTTAGACACAGGGTAAAGCTCCCTCTACATTGTCCCCTGTCAAACACTTCCAGGCCAGGGGCAACATGGGCGTTAGACACAGGGTAAAGCTTCCTCTACACTGTTCCACATCAAACACTCCCAGGCCAGGGACAGCACGGGGTTAGTTATAGAATAAAGCTCCCTCTACACTGTCCCCCATCAAACACTCCCCAGGACAGGGACAGCACGGGGTTAGATACAGAGTAAAGCTCCCTCTACACTGTCCCCCATCAAACACTCCCCAGGACAGGGACAGCATGGGGTTAGATACAGAGTAAAGCTTTATCTACACTGTCCCCCCATCAAATGTTCCCAGGACTGGGACAGCACAGGGTTAGGTACAGAGTAAAACTCTCTCTAGACTATCCCCAAACACTCTGAGAAATCAGAGAAGCAGAAAATGGTCTGGCACAGAGAGAGGCCATTCAGCCCATCATTCTCCAGCAGAGATACCAATCACTACCACTCTCAACGTACATCGGCCAAACCCCTGCAACCTCTCTCATCGCAGGTGTTTATCCCACTTCCCCACTGCTGAAAGTTCCTACTGAATCTGCTCCCACTGCCCCTTGTAGGCCAGACGTTCTACATCACAACAACCCGCTGCGATTAAAGTCTCCTCAGCTGCAAACTCACCCTCTGGACGTTGCTTCCAATTCTACTGCTAACGCTCCTGCCCATGGGAACAGTTTCCCTTCATCTCCTTGATTATCCATCATCCAGAGCCATCTCCTTCACTTGCCCTGTTGCTAGAAGCAGCATCTCCACAATCCCCGAGCCCCTTGTTCCTGCCTCTGGTTGGGGTAAAATCCCCCTCTTTGCGGCCTAGGCACCCTTGCTAGATTGCAGGTTCCAGACCTGGACTCAGTACGCCCACTGGGAGCTGGAGCGATGCTTTCTAAACAGGTTGACCACAATTTCCTCACTCCTGCACTCAGTTCCTCCATCGTTAAGGTCTCCCTCGGCAATAAAATCCTCAACTTATAGAGTCGTGCAGCACGGACTGAGACCCTTCGGTCCAACGCGTCCATGCTGACCAGGTTCCCCAAACTGAACGAGCCCCATCTGCCTTCCTGTATCCATTCAGATCTCTTTTAAATGTTGCAATTGTACCTGCAGCTACCACTTCCTCTAGCAGTCCATTCCACACACGAACCACCCTCTGGTATGAAACAGTGGTCCCTCAGACCCCTCTGAAATCCTCCCCCCTCTCACCCTAAACCAGTGCCCTCTAGTTTTGAACTCCCCCACTCTCGGGAAAAGGCCTTTGCCATCCACCTTTTGGCTAAATTGTCCCATTGTGCCCAGGGGTGTGCAGGTTAGGGTGGATTGGCTGTGCTAAATTGTCCCATAGTGCCCAGGGATGTGTAGGTTAGGGTGGATTGGCCGTGCTAAATTGTCCCATAGTGCCCAGGGATGTGCAGGTTAGGGTGGATTGGCCGTGCTAAATTGCCCCATAGTGTCCAGGGATGTGCAGGTTAGGGTGGATTGGCCGTGCTAAATTGTCCCATAGTGCCCAGGGATGTGTAGGTTAGGGTGGATTGGCCGTGCTAAATTGTCCCATAGTGCCCAGGGATGTGCAGGTTAGGGTGGATTGGCCGTGCTAAATTGCCCCATAGTGTCCAGGGATGTGCAGGTTAGGGTGGATTGGCCGTGCTAAGTTGTCCCATAGTGCCCAGGGATGTGCAGGTTAGGGTGGATTGGCCGTGCTAAGTTGTCCCATAGTGCCCGGGGATGTGCAGGTTAGGGTGGATTGGCCGTGCTAAATTGACCCATAGTGCCCAGGGATGTGCAGGATAGGGTGGATTGGCCGTGCTAAATTGTCCCATAGTGTCCAGGGATGTGCAGGTTAGGGTGGATTGGCCATGCTAAATTGTCCCATAGTGTTAGGTGCAATAGTCAGGGGTAAATGTAGGGAAACGAGTCTGGGTAGGTTTCTCTTCGGAGGGTCGGTGGGAACTTGTTGGGCCGAAGGGCCTGTTTCCACACTGTAGGGAACCTCATCTAAGTGTATATGTCCTGCCCTTCTGGTGTTTTACCAAAATGCAAGACCTCATATCCAAACTGAACTCCATCTGCCACTCCTCAGTCCATTGACCCAATTGATCAAGATCTCTTTGTAATCTCCGATAACCTCCTTCACTGTCCAAAGCAGTGGCTGCTACTTCTATGATGCGCTGGTGATGTGGTTGAAGCTTTCACGGACAGCACATTTCTGGTGGCTATCGTCTCCAAGGTGTGGAGTGAATGGGTGGCAACGATGCCCCCAAGGAAGACCAGACAGCTCATGTGGGGGCCCCCCCATAACTCACTCTCCAAAGACCATCTTGTGCTGAATACTGGGGCAGAGAATGATTGGTGGTTCCTCTGGCTGATGCCCACTGGGGAACGTCCAATGACCAGAAACTGAACAGGACCATGTGCAGCGCAGAGGGCAGGGAATCCTCCTGACTCCCACTCCCCCCACCCTCATCCCCTTCCCCGCAAAAGGCACTGTCCACCATCCACAAGTCAGGAGGGTGAGGGAATACTCTCCACTTGCCCCTGGATGGGGGCAGTTCCAACAATACTCAAGAAGCTCCACAGACTAGCCCCTGTTTGACTGGCACCACATCCACCACCTTCAACATTCACGCCCCATTGTCACCAACACAGTGGCAGCAGTGGGCAGTTCAGTACCTGAACCTTGCCTTTAAGGGGGTTCAGAGTCTAAACAGCACTGTGTAGGCGAAAGTGAGGGCTGCAGATGGTGGAGATTAGAGTCGCGGGTGTGGTGCTGGAAAAGCACAGCAGGTCAGGCAGTATCCGAGGAGCAGCATCCTGCCCTGCTGTGCTTTTCCAGCACCACAGTCTCAACATTGTGTATCAGTTCGTTTTGTGTCTGCCACCTCCACACTCACCCACACACACATACACACCCCACACACATACCCCCCCCCACACACACACATACACACCCACACACCACACACTCACACACCACACACACACCCCCCCACACACACCCCCCCACACACACACCCCCCCACACACACACCTCCCCACACACTCACACACCACACACTCACCCCCCCACACACACCTCACACACACACCCCCCACACACACCCCCCCCCACACACACACACACACACTCCACACACACACACCCCATACACCCACACCCCCCACACGCACACACATACACACCCACACCCACACACACCCCCTCCCACACATGCCCCCACAGACACACACCCCACACACACACACCGCACACACACACACCGCACACACACACCCCGCACACACACACCCCACACACACCTCCCCCCCCACACACACACCCACACACACACACTCCACACACACACCCAACACACACACACACCCCACATACACACCCACACACACACCCACATACACACCCACACACACACACCGCACACACACACACACTCCCTCCCCACACACACACACCCCCAGACACACACCCCCAGACACGCCCCCCACACACACACCACACACACCACCCACACACAGCCCACACACGCACACCCCCCACACACACACCCCACACGTACACACCCACACAAACACCCCCACACACACACTTCACACACACACCCCTACACACACACCCCCACCCCCACACACCCACACCCACACACACACCCCTACACATACACACCCCCCCACACAGCCGTGCAAACACACCCCATGTACACACACAACCCGCGCGCACACACACACTCCCGTGCACACATACCCCCTGCGCACCCACACACACACACACCCGCGCACCCACACACACACACCCACGTACACACACACCCCCCCACACGCAATACAGACACCCCCCTCCCCCGTGCACACGTGCACACACACACACACGCAAATCATTTGCTTTATCTCTACTGCCTGCTCCAATCATTTGGAACGTGTTTACCATTTGAAATAAATGACACTAATTGAGCTAATTAATCCCTGATGAGGGATTGATCATTAGACCAGCATCGTTAACATGACAGGTACCATCCACAAGATTTACTGCAGCAACGCACAGAGGCTCCTTTGACAGCACCTTCCAAACCCACGACCATTTCCCTCCAGGAGAGACGAGGGCAGCAGGTACACAGGTACACCACCCCCTCTCCAACTGGTGGGCTTGGAAACACATCGCTGTCCATTCAGTGTTGCTGGATCAAAATTGGTGAATCCCCTCGAACAGCAGTGACAGAGTGTGGACTGTAGCAGGTCCAGACAACAACCCACCACCTTTTCACGGGCACCTTGGCATGGCTAATGAACGCTGGGCAAAAACCAGTGACGGCCTCACTTTATTCCCAAGGCGTTGGGCAAGGGAGTCAATAAGCAGCCGCAGAGAGGAGAGGGGTGAAGAGCCAGAAATCAAGATCCATCGCAGTGTCAAGGCGTGGACGAAAAGAGGGATGAGGTCTAAAGCCAGATTTTGAGAATGAAAGCAGGACTTTAAAAAAGGTCATCATATCAGGATTAAATCCCAGTGATGTTCTGAAATAGCAGGATGGAGCAGATGGTATAGGTGGTTTAAATGCCTCCATCATAAGGACCAGTCCTAGAGTCAAACAGTGTGGGGAGAGAGTAAAGGAGGCACGAGATAGTCTTAGCTGAGAAGATGATGGTGAATCCAAAGTATATTAAGGGAAAAGAAAAGAATAACGAGAGAGAGACACACAGACAGACAGAGACAGAGAGAGAGAGAGAGACAGAGAGAGAGACACACAGAGAGACAGATAGACAGACAGAGAGACAGAGACAGAGAGAGGGAGAGACAGACAGACAGACAGAGACAGAGAGGGAGAGACAGACAGACAGACAGACAGAGAGGGAGAGAGAGAGAGACAGACAGACAGACAGAGACAGAGAGAGAGGAAGAGACAGACAGACAGAGACAGAGAGAGAGGGAGAGACAGACAGAGAGAAAGGGAGACAGACAGACAGACAGACAGACAGACAGAGAGACAGAGAGAGAGACAGACAGACAGAGATAGACAGAGAGACAGACAGACAGACAGACAGACAGTCAGAGAGAGAGAGAGAGACAGAGACAGAGATAGAGAGAGACAGACAGAGACAGAGAGAGAGACAGATAGACAGACAGAGAGACAGACAGATAGACAGAGAGACAGAGAGAGAGACAGAGAGAGAGAGACAGGCAGACAGGCAGACAGAGAGAGAGAGAGAGACAGAGAGAGAGAGAGAGAGAGAGACAGGCAGACAGACAGACAGAGAGAGAGAGACAGAGGGAAGGACCCCTCAAGGTCCAAAGTGGACATGTATGTGTGCAACAGTAGGAGATGGGCAAGGTCCTCAATGAATATTTCTCCTCTGTGTTTACTGTAGAGAAAGACATGAAGACTTGGGACCTTGGGGAGGTTAGTGCTCATATCTTGGGGACAGTCCATATCACAGTGGAGGTGGTGTTGAATGTATCAGAATGTATGAAGGTGGATAAATCTCCTGGTCCTGACCAGATATATCCAAGGACATTGAAAGAGGCTAGAGAAGAAATTGTGTGGGCATTGGCTGATACTTTTGCCTCATCGTTAGCCACAGGTGAGGTCCCAGATGACTGGAGGGTAGCGAATGTTGGGCCCTTACTCAAGAAGGGCTGCAAAGAGAAACCTGGGAACTGTAGACCAGTCAGCTTAACATCGGTGGTGGGGAAGTTACTTGAGAAGGTTCTGAGGGATAAGATATACATGCGTTTGGAAAGACAGGGTTTGATTAGGAACAGTCAGCGTGGCTTTGTGAGTGGGAGATCATGCCTCACAAATCTGTTAGAGTTCTTCGATAAAGTGACCAGGAAGGTTAGAATATAGAACATTCCAGCGCAGTACAGGCCCTTCGGCCTTCGATGTTGCGCCAACCTGTGAAACCAATCTGAAGCCCATCTAACCTACACTATTCCATTATCATCCATATGTTTATCCAATGACCATTTAAATGCCCTTAAAGTTGGCGAGTCCACTACTGTTGCAGGCAGTGTATTCCACACCCCTCCTACTCTCTGAGTAAAGAAACTGCCTTTGACATCTGTCCTATATCTATCACCCCTCAATTTAAAACTCTGTCCCCTTGTGCTAACCATCACCATCTGAGGAAAAAGGCTCTCTCTGTCCACCCGATCTAACCCTCTGATTATCTGATATGGCTCAAAAAAATCACCTCCCAACCTTCTTCTCCCTAATGAAAACAGGCTCATGTCCCTCAGCCTTACATTGTAAGACTTTCCCTCTACACCAGGCGACATCCTGGTAAATCTCCTCTGAACCCTTCCCAATGCTTCCACATCCTTCCTATAGTGCGGTGACCAGAACTCCAAGTGCGGCCACACCAGAGTTTTGTACAGCTGCAGCATGACCTCATGATTCCGAAACTAGGACGAGGGGAGGGAGGTAGACGTAGTTTGTATGGATCTCAGTAAGGCCTTTGATAAAGTTCCACATGGCGGGCTGCTCTGGAAGGTTAGATCCCATGGAATCCAGGGGGAGCTGGCAAATTGGATACACGATTGGCTTGATGGTAGGAAGCAGAGGGTAATAGTGGAAGGATGTTTGTCGGACTGGAGGCCTGTGACTAGTGGAGTGCCCCAGGGGTCGGTGCTGGGCCCATTGCTGTTTGTTATCGATATCAATGATTTGGATGAGAATGTACAAGGAATGATCAGTAAGTTTGCAGACGACACTAAAACAGGCGGGATCGTGGGCAGTGAGGAAGGTTACCAGAAATTGCAGCAGGACCTTGATCAGCCGGGGAAGTGGGCCGAGAAATGGCAGATGGAGTTTAATATAGATAGGTGTGAGGTGTAGTATTTTGGAAAGTCAAATCAAGGCAGGAGTTTCATGGTGAATGGTAGGGCCTGAAGGAGTGTAGTGGGACAGAGGGACCTTGGAGTTCAGGTGCACTGTTCTCTGGAAGTGGAGTCCCAGGTAGACAGGGCAGTGAGGAAGGCTTTTGGTACACTGGTCTTCATCAGTCAGGGCCTTGAGGACTGAAGTTGGGAAGGTATGTTGCAGTTGGACAGGAGGTTGGTGAGGCCGCACTTGGAGTATTGTGTTCAGTTTTGGTCCCCGTGCGATAGGAAGGATGTTATTAAACTGGAAAGAGTGCGGAAGGAATTTACAAGGATGTTGGCAGGACTCAAGGGTCTGAGTTATAGGGAGAGGTTGGACAAGCGAGGGCTGTTTCCATCAGAGCGTAGGAGACTGAGGGGGGGACCTTATAGAGGTGTATAAGATCATGAGGGGCATGGACAGGGTGAATACACTCAGTCTTTTCCCCAGGGTTGGGGAATCGAGGACTAGAGGGCATCAGTTTAAGGTGAGAGGGGAAAGAATAAAAGGGAACCTGAGGGGCAACATTTTTACCCAGAGGGGGGTACGCAGATGGAATGAGCTACCAGAGGAAGTGGTTGAGGCAGGTACATTAACAACATTGAAAAGGCATCGGGACAAATCCATGGATAGGAAAGGGTTAGAAGGATATGGGCCAAGTGCAGGGAAATGGGATTAGAGTGGACGGCCATTTTGGTCAGCATGGACCAGTTTGGGCTGAAGGGCCTCTCTCCGTGCTGGAGGACTATAACTATTTGAGAGGTTCTTTGGCCCACCAAGCCTGCACCAAGGCTCCTCAGACAGCAAGAGGAAACTGGGATGGGGACGAGGCAAGATGATGTGCAATCGGAAAGGACACAAGGTAAATTGGCAAGCATCTGAAACCAGGGGGTCTTTTTGGAAGGGAAAAAAAAATAAGTGGGAGGGAGAGATAGCACCAGGATAATGGGAATTGTAAGCTTTAAATGAGGTTAAGTAATTTAAACTTGGCTTACAGTGTGAGAGTGTAAACCGCGATAAATAACATCGGTGAGCTGCAGGTGTAGACAGCCAAGAATTTGATGCACTGAGACTCAGCTCGAAGAGAGAGGATTAGTCAGGGCATTAAATATCCCTGGAAACATTGTGCTCAGGAAAGATAGGGAAGGAGCGTCAACTCAGGAAACCATTACATCGCTGGAGGGAGATTATGTCCAAGAGGGGACAAGAGCAGAAGCTATTTGGTTGGAACCGGGGGGACAACAGGGTTGCCATGGTACCACTGGGTACAAGCTACAAACCACCAATCGCTGAGTAAGATACAGAGAAACTACTTGGCCTGAAAATAACAGAGAGAAGCAAAAAGTGATCAAGAAATGGCGGTGGCGGTGGGGGTGGGGGGGGGAGACAGGACTTTGACTGCCCAATATAGATCAGGCTAGTCAAAAGAAACAAAAACAAACCGAGGAGCAAGGCCATTCGGCCCTTCGAGCCTGCTCTGCCATTGATAAAGTCAGTGCGTTGTACAGCACGGAGACAGAGCCTTCGCTCTAACTCACCCGTCCCGTTCAGATATCCTAAATTAATCTAGCCCCAATTGCCAGCATGTGGCCCATATCCCTCTAAACCCTTCTTATTCATATACCCATCCAGGTGCCTCTTAAATGTTACCATTGTACCAGCCTCCACCAATTCACTTGGCAGCTCATTCCATACAGTGTGTGTGAAAACGTTGCCCTTTAGGTCCCTTTTAAATTTCCCCCGTCTCACCTTAAACCTACATCCTCCAGTTTTGAACTCTCATGTCCCAGGGAAAAAGACCTTGTCTATTTATCCTATCCATGCCCCTCATGATTTTATAAACCTCTATAAGGTCACCCCTCAGCCTCCGACGCTCCAGGGAAAACAGCCTCAGCCTGTTCAGCCTCTCCCTGTAGCCCTCCAACCCTGGCAAATATCATCAATAGACAATAGACAATAGGTGCAGGAGTAGGCCATTCTGCCCTTCGAGCCTGCACCACCATTCAATATGTATCCTGGGTTCCTGCCTTACCTCCATAACCCTTGATTCCACTATCCTTGAGAGCTCTATCCAACTCTTTCTTAAATGAATCCAGAGACTGGGCCTCCACTGCCCTCTGGAGCAGAGCATTCCACACAGCCACCTCTCTCTGGGTGAAGACGTTTCTCCTCACCTCTGCCCGTATTTATAAGCGGTGTCCTCTGGTTCAGCACTCACCCATCAGCGGAAACATGTTTCCTGCCTCCAGAGTGTCCAATCCTTTCATAATGGGATCATGGGCTGCTCATCCAACCCAGTCTCATGTTCCTGCTTTTCTCTCTTGTGCTCTTTTATCCCCAAGAACTGCACCTAACCCCTTGAAGACATTTGATCTTTCGGTCTCAACTGCGTTCCGTGACAGAGAACCCCACAGGTTCCCCCCCCCCACTCTCCGGGTGAAGACATTTCTCCTTATCTCAGTCCGAAACGAAACCACCCCATAATCCTTAGACGGTGACCCCCTAGTTCTGGGCTCCCCTGGGAACATCCTTCCTGGATTTACCTTGCCTCAGTCCTGGTCAACAAAGTGGCCAAGGGGTTTCCTGTCTTTAATAGCTGAGACAGAGAGTTTAAGAGCAGGGAGGTTATGCTGCAAGTTTACAAAACGTTTGCTAGGCCACAGCCAGACCATTGCATGGTGGTTCTGGGGAAGGGACGCGATAGCGCTTGAGAGGGTGCAGAGGGAGATTTACCAGGATGTTGCCACGGACTGGAGAGTTTCAGTAATGTAGAGAGATTGGACAAGGCTGGGGCTGTTTTCCTTAGCGCAGAGGAGACTGAGAGGGGACAGGATGGAGATGGATAAAATTATGAGGGCCATAAGTAGGGCAAACAAGAATAGACCTTTTTCCCCTGGAGGGAGGGATTAAGGGAAAGGGCGGGAGGTTTAGAGGTGATGCAAGGAAAACGTTTTCACCCAGAGGGTGGTGGGAGTCTGGAACGTGAGGGTGAGGGAGGCACAAAGCCACGGCTATGGACCAAGTGCTGGGGAACAGGAATAGAACAGGTAGGTGGCTATTTTTGACAGGCACGGGCCAAAAGGCCTGGGTCATGTGACGTAGACCTCGGTGATGTGATGACACTACAGCGATGGCAGGCAGTTGAGACACTGGGATGAGCCAATAATTGAGAGAGGAGGAGGCCGGGAAAAGGCTGGCTATCCGCTTAAAGTTGATAAATGATCAGTTATGGATGAAACGCTGAATCATAGGAGCTCAGAAAGAGGCCATTTGGACTTCATGTTCGTGCTGGTTCTCCGCACTTTTCGACAGCAATGAGAACAGTGCCAATCTCCTGCCTTTGACCGTCCTCCCTCACACTCTTACACATTATTTAATGAGAAACACAGTCACCTAATTTCCTCTTGAATGTCTCAACTGGACCTGCTTCCAACACTCTTTCAGACAGAGCATCACAAACGCTAACTACCCAGTGTGTGAAGAAGTTCTCTCTCAACTCACCCTTGCAAAACACCCTAAATCCATCCCCTCTGGTCCCCAACCCATTTCGATTAGACTTCCCAGTGTGGAAACGGGCCCTTTTGCCCAACCAGTCCACACCGACCCAACAAAGACTAACCCACCCAGACCCATTTCCCTCTGACTAATGCACCTAACACTGTTGACAATTCAGCGTGGCCAATCCACCCTGACCTGCACATCTTTGGACTGGGGGAGGAAACCGGAGCACCCGGAGGAAACCCACGCAGAACACAGGGAGAATATGCAAACTCCACGCAGTCACCCGCCTGAGGCTGGGATCGAACCTGGGTCCTTGGTGCTGTGAGGCAGCAGTGCTAACCCACTGAGCCACTGCGATGCCCCATGAAGGGACAGTTTCGCCCCTACCCAGCCTATCCAGCCTAGCCCACCATGATTTTGGAACGATACGGGGGGGGGGGGGGGGGGGGGGGGCGGGGGGAGGTAAGGGTGAAATTGGCAGAGGCACTGGTACGCTTGAGAACCAGAGGACACCAATTTAGGACTGACCTTAACTAAAGAGTCTATCGTTTGTCGAAAGTCATTTGAAAGCCCACGTGCACAACATCAACTACGCAACCTACAACGGCCCTTTTTGTTTCTTCATCGGAAACTGTCAGCCATCTTATTTTTCTTCATTTGGGTGGCACGGTGCATCAGTGGTTAGCACTGCTGCCTCACAGTGCCCGGGATCTGGGTTCGATCCCACCCTCGGGTGACTGTCTGTGTGGAGTTTGCACAATCTCCCTGTGTCTGCGTGGGTTTCCTTCATGGTAAATTGTCCCATAGTGCCCAGGGATGTGCAGGTTAGGGTGGATTGGCCGTGCTAAATTGTCCCATAGTGCCCAGGGATGTGCAGGTTAGGGTGGATTGGCCGTGCTAAATTGTCCCATAGTGCCCGGGGGTGTGCAGGTTAGGGTGGATTGGCCGTGCTAAATTGTCCCATAGTGCCCAGGGATGTGCAGGTTAGGGTGGATTGGCCGTGCTAAATTGTCCCATAGTGCCCAGGGATGTGCAGGTTAGGGTGGATTGGGCCGTGCTAAATTATCCCATAGTGCCCGGGGGTGTGCAGGTTAGGGTGGATTGGCCGTGCTAAATTGTCCCACAGTGCCCAGGGATGTGCAGGTTAGGGTGGATTGGCCGTGCTAAATTGTCCCATAGTGCCCAGGGATGTGCAGGTTAGGGTGGATTGGCCGTGCTAAATTGTCCCATAGTGCCCAGGGATGTGCAGGTTAGGGTGGATTGGCCATGCTAAATTGTCCCATAGTGCCCAGGGATGTGCAGGTTAGGGTGGATTGGCCGTGCTAAATTGTCCCATAGTGCCCAGGGATGTGCAGGTTAGGGTGTGTTGGCCGTGCTAAATTGTCCCATAGTGCCCGGGGATGTGCAGGTTAGGGTGGATTGGCTGTGCTAAATTGTCCCATAGTGCCCAGGGATATGCAGGTTAGGGTGGATTGGCCGTGCTAAATTGTCCCATAGTGTCCAGGGATGTGCAGGGCTCGGTGGTTTAGTCATGGGAAAGGCAGGGTCATAGGTTTAGGGTAGGGGTGTGGGTCTTGGTGGGGTGCTCTTCTGAGGGTCCGTGTGGACTCAATGGGCCGAGCGGTCTGCGTCCACACTGTGACTCCCTACCACAGAAGGCAAGTGGAGGAGGTCATTAAGTATTTTTAAGGCAGAGACAGGTAGACTCTTGTTTGATCGGTGGCATCAAAGACAATCAGGGAGTACGAGAGGGAAACGTGGAATCCTGAACACAGCCACGTTCCTAACGAACCATAGAGCCGGCTCGAAGGACAGGAGGACCTGTTGTCGTCTTGGAAACGTTACGGTTACGGAACTCATGAGGAACTACTGGCACAGCGCTGCCCCACTCTGTGCGGGAGAGGGAGAAGGGAGGGATGGGGGGAGGAAGAGGAGGGGGCGCAACGAGGAACTGGGGGAGGGGACGCAGAAAAATGTGAGGTCCTCCCCCACCCCCCCTCAATTGGAAACCATTCCCTGCACAGTTGGCCCAGGGTGGGGCCTGCGAACACACAACCCCCACCGTTCAAACAGGCGTGTGTTTCTGATGCCGAATGGATGGGATATTTCGGATGGCGTGGGCTTTTTGTTCCTCCTCTTCCCCCCACCCCCCCACCTAACAAAGTGAAGACAATTGTTTGTTGGTGTGGGGGCTGGGAGGGAGCCCGAGGAGAATTCAGCGTCAGCAAGCACAGTCGACACTGCAGTTATAATTGAACCCTCTGCACTTGGAGTGTGCCACCTCACATGGCAGTAGGGACAGACGTGATGACAACCTTTAAAAGGGAGCTGTCCCTGTGCTGGTAAGGGACAGGTCCGTCCAGGCTGCGGCTCACTCCCTGACCTGGGAGTGCTCTCCTGTGAGGACAGTTTGAGTAAAAGGGGCCGCAAGTCTCTCTAAAGGATCAGGCAGCATTTTGTCTCAGGGGGAAATGTCACTGGACTAGTAACCCAGAGGTTCAAATTAATTCCAGACTGTGGAAAACAGAAATGTTTTCGGTTCTGAGGAAGGGTTAACAGACCCGAAACATGACCTCTGACCTTTCTCCACAGATCTGCTGAGCTTTGCCAGCAGTGTTTGTTTAATTTAATAACCTAGAGACGTGAGTTCAAATCCTACTATTGACTACAATCAGTGGGGAGGAGAATCTACAACAAGACAGCTAGTCTCAGGGACGGTGACCATGACAACAATCATCATCGATTGCCATAGGATTATGGGGTGGGGATGTTTCGGACTGAGATGGGGAGAAATGTTGGAGGGGGAGCCTGTGGGATTCTCCTGTCACAGAGGCATTTGAGACCAAAAGATGGAATGTTTTCAGGAAAGAATTTGATGTCGATGTTAGGGCAAAGGGAATCGAAAGGATATGGGAGCAAGATGAGATTAGCTTCCCTACAGTGTGGAAACAGGCCCTTTGGCCCAACAAGCCCACACTGACCCTCCGAAGAGCAACCCACCCACACCCATCTCCCTCTGACTGATGCACCTAACGCTATGGGCAATTTAACACGGCCAATTCACCCGAACCTGCACAATTTTGGACTGTGGGAGGAAACTCACGCAGACACGGGGAGAAGGTGCAAACTCCACACAGACAGTCGCCCGAGGCTGGTGACGAATTGGGTGATCAGCTGCGATCCTACTGAATGGCGGAGCGGGCTTGAAGGGCCGAATGGCCTACACCTCCTCCTCTACGTTTCTAACTTGTAGATGGTATACACTGATGGTGTGGAGACCAGAACTATCTGGTACTCCAGCTGTGGCCTCACCAAGACTCTGTCCATCTCCAACATAACCTCCCTGCTCTTATAGTCTATGCCATGACTGAGGAGGTGTTGGCCCAGAGGCATTATCACTCGACTGGTATTCCAGAGACCCAGGTTCAAATCCTGCCACTGCAGATGGCAGAATTTGAACTCAGTAAAATCTGGAATTAACAGTCTAATGATAATAGATGTGCAGCATGGAGACAGACCCTTCGGTCCAACCCGTCCATGCCAACCAGATATCCCAACCCAATCTAGCCCCACCTGCCAGCGCCCGGCCCGTATCCCTCCAATAACTGTGAATCCAATGTCAAGTGTTGGGAAAAACCCACCTGGTTCACTTGTGTCCTTCAGGGAAGGAAACTGCTGTCTTTACCTGGTCTGGGCCTACACTAAGTTGACTCTTAACTACCCTCTGGGCAATTAGGGGTGGGCAATAAATGCTGGTCTAGCCAGTGGGGATGCTCACATCCCAGGAATGATTTCAAAAAAAAACACAGCCATCCCTGACACAGAAGGTGGATGAGGCTGAAACATTGAACGTTTGCAAGGAGAAGTTAGATATAGGTCTTAGGGCTAAAGCGATCGCAGGGTATGGGTTGGGGGGGAGGGGGGAAGCGAGAACGGGGGACTGAGTTGGGTGATCAGCTGTGATCCTAATGATGGCGAAGCAGTGCCGAATGGACTCCTCCCGCTCCTATTTTCTGCATTTCCAAAACCCATCTGATTCACTAATGCCTTTTTGAGGGAAGGCAATCTCTGTCCCCCTTGCCTGCTCCGGCCTCCACACGACTCCCAACCCCACTGCAGTGGAGTTGACTCTTCACGACAAGAAGAAGGATGAGCTACCTTTGTCGATGATGCCTACCAACTTTCCCTTTGGTTCCTGTTAATGTGGTTAAAACATATAACCAGGTGAGTGAGTTGGAACAGGTTAGACGCGAGAGAGTCCCATGCCAATAAGAGACATCGAAACCTCATGGAAAACCTACAGTGTGTAAGCAGGCCACTCTGCCCATTGAGCCCACACTGCCCTTCCAAAGACTTTCCCACCCACACCCACCACTGCTCATTTTCCAATAGCCTGTGCCACCAGCCTATTCGGTCACACGAGGCATCACAGCCAAAGCTTCAATACCCGCACCCAGCTGGAAAGGCCAGCCAAGACCAAAGGTAAGTTCTCCCCACGTGCCCTTGGATGGGGCTAGATCCAACACCACTCGACACCATCCAGGACAAAGCAGCCCCCACTTGACTGGCACCACATCCGCAAGCGGGGCTTTTGCCTGGAACGTCGATTTTCCTGCTCCTCGGATGCTGCCTGAAGTGCTGTGCTCTTCCAGCACCACTAATCCAGAATCTGGTTTCCAGCGTCTGCAGTCATTGTTTTTACCACATCCACAAGCACCCACTCCCTCCACCATGACAATCTGGAGCCAGTGTGTACCATCTACAAGTTAGAATCATAGAAAACAAGGAGGAGGAGGCCATTCGGCCCTTCCAGCCTGCTCTGCCATTCAGTTGGGTGCAGCTGATCCCCCAGTTCAGTGCCACATCCCCATATCCTTTTGATCCTCTTCACCCGAACATCGACATTGAATTCTTTCCTGAAAACATTCCGTCTTTTGGTCTCAAATGTTTGCGTGACAGAGAATCCCACAGGCTCCCCCCCACCCACCCTACTCTCTGGGGGAAGACATTTCTCCCCATCTCAGTCCGAAATAGCCCCACCCCGTAATCCTTCGACTGTGCTCCCCCCCGGCTCTGGGCTCCCCGGGTCAACATCCTTGACCCTGTCTGATTCTGTTGAAATTTTATCGGTTTCTCGGAGATCCCCCCCCTCCACCCTCATTCTTTTCAAACCCCCCCCCCACTACAGTGAGTACAGTCCGAACTGATCCAGTCTCTCCTCATACGTCAGTCCCACCATCCCCGGGAATCAGTCTGGGAATCGTTGCACTCCCTCTGCCGCCAGAACACCTTCCTCGGATACGAAGATCCCCAAACTGCTCACAATACCCCAGAGAGTGGTCTCACCCAGTACAATGGCAGCAACATATCCCTGCTCCTGTACTCCAATCCTCTCGTTGCGGAGGACAATGTACCATTTACCTTTTCCAACTCCAGCGCACTGACTTCCAGCGACTAATCCACTGCAGTAACGCACCAAAGATCCTCCTCGTGAACTCGCAAATGCCCTCTTTCTGACATATTGTGATTGTCACATCCACCTCACATGTGAACGGCCAGTCATTCAGAACCAGACCATAAATTCCTGAGATTAATTCTGGGGAATTAAGCCGAATGAGTGTTTGAAGTAACAATTGCAGTGGGGGGGATGGTTTTCGCGAAAATAAAACTGCTTTTGGATCGGATACCGTCGATTTTATTAAAACAAGGCAGGATCTGGGCCAAAGCGTAGTGGGGACAGCTACCCAAGGATAAATCTACAACAGAACAATGGGAGCTGTCCAAAAGGTTCTGGGGTCCAACAGGGAGTCCAGAACTAGAGGGGCACAGGTTTAGGGTGAGAGGGGAAAGATATAAAAGAGACCTAAGAGGCAACCTTTTCACCCAGAGGGTGGCACGGGTATGGAATGAGCTGCCAGAGGATGTAGTGGAGGCTGGTACAATTGCAACATTTAAGAGGCATTTGGATGGGGATATGAATAGGAAGAGTTTGGAGGGATATGGGCCGGGTACTGGCAGGTGGGACTAGATTAGGGTTGGGATATCTGGTCGGTATGGACGGGTTGGACCGAAGGGTCTGTTTCCGTGCTGTACACCTCTATGACTCAATGTTCCCTTTGAAGGTGAAATGTAGGAGCAATAAACCCAGAGAACTCTGGATGTCGAGGAATAATCAGTACTGGGTACAAAAGAAAGAAAAAAAGATGTTTAACAGTCACAGGGGGAGAAGGAAAACCTAAGAACTAGGAGCAGGAGTAAGCCGTCCGCCCCGTCATTCAGTAAGATCGTGGTTGACTTTATCAGGGACCCAGTGGCACATACCCGCCCTCTCACCGTGACCCTCAAGTCTTTTACTGTTCAAAAATCCACCTTTGTCTTAAAAACATTCGACGACGTAGCCTCAACTGTCTCGCTGGGCGGGGAATTCCACAGATTCGCAATCCACTGGGTGAAGGAGTTCCTCCTCAACTCAGTCCGAAATCTTTCCCCCTGTATTTTGAGGCTGTGCCCCCCCCCCCCCCAGTTCTAGTATCACCCACCTGCAGAGTGAACCTCCTTCCTTCTCTCATCGATTCTAGAAGATCGTCCCTCCCCACCTCCCCCCCCTTACCCCTCTATTCTTCTACATCCCCATGAATACAATCCCAGTCAACTCAACCTCTCCCCGTAAGCCAAATCTCCCGACTCTAGAGACAACCGGGTGAAGCTCCTCTGCACCCCCCCTCCGGTGCCAGTACATCCTCTCTCAAGGAGGGAGAGCAAAACTGCACTCACCAGCGCCCTATCCAGCTGCAGAATAACCTCTCCATTTTTAAAATCTGAGCAACGAAGGGGTATAATGGAGGCACGAGGGGTGGGGGGCAAGTGTGGAGGGGAGGTTCTCAATTAGGAGAGCAAAGAGGGGTCATGAGAGAACACTGGGGGGGGGGGGGGGGGGCAAGGTCTGGGAAAATCCCAAGATGTTCCACAAGTACCTCAAGGGTGAAAGGGAATAAACAGGGAAAGAGTAAGGTCTACGAGGAAGTAAAGGAACAATGTGGGGACAAAGCCGGAGCACTTTGGGAGAGTGTTAACCAAGGACCCTACTTATTTAGAAAAGGTAGTTTTAAGTACAGAATCCCAGAGGATGAACTTTGAAGCTCTTGAGCAGACTGATACAAAAAGCGAAGAGGTATTGGAGGTTTAGATTAGACTCCCTAACAGTGTGGAAACAGGCCCTTCGGCCCAACCAGTCCACACTGACCCTCAAAAGACTAACCCATCCAGACCCATTTCCCTCTGACTACTGCACCTAACACTAGTGGGCAATTTAGTACGGCCGATTCACCCAACCTGCACATCTTTGGATTGTGGGAGGAAACCGGAGCACCCGGAGGAAACCCCACACAGACACGGGGTAGAATGTGCAAACTCCACACAGACAGTTGCCCGAGGCTGGAGTCGAACCCGGGACCATGAGGCAGCTGTGCTAACCACTGCGCCACCATGCTGCCCCAAGATGTGGATTTAATACTGGACAGATCCCCAGACCTATATCTCAGGCTGCTTTGAGTTTTGGGAGGGGGGGGGGGAGACCGTGTGGTGGCAGTGGGTGGAGATGAGAGAGGAAGTTACGAGCCCTTACCAAAATTTTCAAATTATCTCTGGCCAAGGGGCAGAGGACAGCTAGTGTTTGTTCACTTTACAAAGAAGACTGGTACAAATAGACCGGGAAACTAGACAGCACCAAAGGGATCAGTGTGGGGTCCCTTCTGGTTTATAATATTCCTAAACGATGTAACTGAGAGTTGATTAGGGTTGGCACGGTGCCTCACAGCCCCAGGGACCCGGGTTTGATTCCACTCTCGGGTGACTGTCTGTGTGGAGTTTGCACATTCTCCCCGTGTCTGCGTGGGTTTCGTCCGGGTGCTCCGGTTTCCTCCCACAGTCCAAAGATGTGCAGGTTAGGGTGGATTGGCCGTGCTAAATTCTCCCCACCCCCACCCCCCTCCCCACCCTTCAAGCTCTCTGCCTTTATTCCTGATGAAGGGCTTTTGCCCGAAACGTCGATTTCGCTGCTCCTTGGATGCTGCCTGAACTGCTGTGCTCTTCCAGCACCACTAATCCAGAACATGCTAAATTACCCCACAGTGCTAGGTGCATTAGTCAGAGGGAAATGGGTCTGGGTGGGTTGCTCTTCGGAGGGTCAGTGTGGACTTGTTGGGCCGAAGGGCCTGTTTCCACACTGGAGGAGGGAATGTAATCTAATCTTTAACGTCAGGGTAGGGCGCATACTGGAGTGAACAGTGAGGAAGATTGATCTCCATTTAAAGAGGCAAGATTTGATCAGGGATAGTCAGCATGGCTTCGGAGGGAGGTCACGCCTCACAAAATCTGCTGGAAGATTCCAAGGGGGCGACCAGCATGTTTGGTCAGGCAGTTGAAGTGTTTCTTTCGGATTTCAAAAAGGCCTTTGACAAAATCCCACATTGGAAACTGATAAAAGCTCATGGCTTCCAGAGTAACTTAATACGTTGGATCCAAAATTGGCCGAGAGGCAGGACAAAGAGGGTGCAGTTTGCGTGACTGCATTCCACAGGGATCAGTGTGAGGTCCCTTCCTGTTTGTAATATTCATAAAGGAGGTAGATGAGAGCGTGGGTTGATTAGTAAATTTTCAGATAACACAACGATTTCCCGGGCAATTGATAGTGAGGAGGAAGGCCCATTCATCGATAGAATGGACTCCCAACAGAGTGGAAGCAGGCCATTCGGGCCATCGAGTCCACACCATTTCTTCAGAGTATCCCACTCAGACCTCCCATCACCTTGCATTTCCCAAGGCTAACCTGCACATCCCTGGGCACTATGGGACAATTTAGCACGGCCAATCCACCCTAACCTGCACATCCCTGGGCACTATGGGACAATTTAGCACGGCCAATCCACCCTAACCTGCACATCCCTGGGCACTATGGGACAATTTAGCACGGCCAATCCACCCTAACCTGCACATCCCTGGGCACTATGGGGCAATTTAGCACGGCCAATCCACCCTAACCTGCACATCCCTGGGCACTATGGGGCAATTTAGCACGGCCAATCCACCCTAACCTGCACATCCCTGGGCACTATGGGACAATTTAGCACGGCCAATCCACCCTAACCTGCACATCCCTGGGCACTATGGGACAATTTAGCATGGCCAATCCACCCTAACCTGCACATCCCTGGGCACTATGGGACAACTTAGCACGGCCAATCCACCCTAACCTGCACATCCCTGGGCACTATGGGACAATTCAGCACGGCCAATCCACCCTAACCTGCACATCCCTGGACACTGTGGGCCAATTTAGCACAGCCAATCCACCCTAACCTGCACATCCCTGGGCACTATGGGACAACTTTGCACGGCCAATCCACCCTAACCTGCACATCCCTGGGCACTATGGGGCAATTTAGCACGGCCAATCCACCCTAACCTGCACATCCCTGGGCACTATGGGACAATTTAGCATGGCCAATCCACCCTAACCTGCACATCCCTGGGCACTATGGGACAACTTAGCACGGCCAATCCACCCTAACCTGCACATCCCTGGGCACTATGGGACAATTCAGCACGGCCAATCCACCCTAACCTGCACATCCCTGGACACTGTGGGCCAATTTAGCACAGCCAATCCACCCTAACCTGCACATCCCTGGGCACTATGGGACAACTTAGCACGGCCAATCCACCCTAACCTGCACATCCCTGGGCACTATGGGACAATTTAGCACGGCCAATCCACCCTAACCTGCACATCCCTGGACACTGTGGGACAATTTAGCACAGCCAATCCACCCTAACCTGCACATCCCTGGGCACTGTGGGACAATTTCGCACAGCCAATCCACCCTAACCTGCACATCCCTGGACACTGTGGGACAATTTAGCACAGCCAATCCACCCTAACCTGCACATCCCTGGACACTGTGGGACAATTTAGCACAGCCAATCCACCCTAACCTGCACATCCCTGGGCACTATGGGACAATTTAGCACAGCCAATCCATCCTAACCTGCACATCCCTGGACACTGTGGGACAATTTAGCACAGCCAATCCACCCTAACCTGCACATCCCTGGGCACTATGGGACAATTTAGCACAGCCAATCCACCCTAACCTGCACATCCCTGGGCACTATGGGACAATTTAGCACAGCCAATCCACCCTAACCTGCACATCCCTGGACACTGTGGGACAATTTAGCACGGTCAATCCACCCTAACCTGCACATCCCTGGGCACTATGGGACAATTTAGCACAGCCAATCCACCCTAACCTGCACATCCCTGGGCACTATGGGACAATTTAGCACGGCCAATCCACCCTAACCTGCACATCCCCGGTGAAGGCATGGCCAATATTTCCAAGTCAGGATTGGCCATGGGAAATTGCCCATTGTGTCCAGGGACTTGCTGTTTAGGGTGGATTAGCCGTGGGAAATGCAGAGTTACAGGGATATGGTGGATATGGGTGGGATGCTCTTCAGAGTCAGAGTCATAGAGTCATAGAGATGTACAGCACAGAAACAGACCCTTAGGTCCAACCCGTCCGTGCCGACCAGATATCACAATGTAATCTAGTCCCACCTGCCAGCACCCGGCCCATATCCGTCCAAACCCCTTCCTATTCATATACCCATCTGAATGCCTTTTAAATGTGAGCGAAACGACCACTTTCTGCACTGTAGGGATTTTATGATGTCATACACCCTAACTACCCTCTGAAGTGGGTGTAAAGATCCCACCGCCCATGACTGGAGGGTGAGCGGGGTCGAAAGAGACAGGCTCTCCCGTGTCTTGGCCGATATTTATCCCATAACCATCGAGTCGGAGTCATGCAGCACGGAAACAGGCCCTTCGGTCCAACTTGTCCATGCCGACCGGATATCCTAAATTAATCTAGTCCCTTTTGTCAGCACTTGGCCCCATATCTCTCCAAACTCTTCCTGTTCCTGCACTCAAACAGATGTAACCAGCGTCCCTGACCAACAGATGATCTGGCGATGACCGCATTGTTGGAGCGCACTGGGGGTAAATTGCCTTTCTTTTACAATTCACTCACTGAGTGAGGGATCGTTGGCTGGCCAACACTTATTGCCCGTCCCTAGATGCCCTAGAACCCAGAGACTTGTTTGGCCATTTCAAAGGGCAGTTGAGAGTCAACCATGTTGCCATGGGTTTGGAGTCACATGCCAAGACTAGCGCGGCGCTGGAAAAGCGCAGCAGGTCAGGCAGCATCCGAGGAGCAGGAGAGTCGACGTTTCGGGCAAAAGCCCTTCATCAGGAATGGATTCAGACTGAAGTCACATGTAGGCCAGGCCAGGTCAGGATGGCACACTTCCTTCCCCGATGGGAGATTAGCGATCCCGATTGGGATTTTCCTGACGATCGGCGACGGATTCACAATCATTTGCCGCCTCATAATTTTTTTTTTGTTGAATTTAAATTCCGTGCTGAGATTCGAACCTGGGTCCCCCGAACATTACCCAAGGGGGGGGGGGGGTTTGTTTTGGATTAACAGTCTAGCAATAATACGACAGGGCTATCACCTTCCAAGGCCTGCCCTGGTTCCTACAACAGTGGCTGAGCTTTGCCAACTGGTTGACAATGTCACAGGTGGGCTCAGAGATGTCAGACCACCCCCCTCCCCCACCAGCCCTGGCAACCTCTTGAGGGAGCGCTCTCGAGATAATGCACTGCCGCATCACAGTCCATCCCTTGCTCTGAGATTAGATGACTTACAGTGTGGAAACAGGCCCTTCGGCCCAACAAGTCCACCCTGACCCGCTGAAGCGCAACCCACCCATTCCCCTACATTTACCCCTTACCTAACACTACGGGCAATTTAGCATGGCCAATTCACCCTAACCTGCACATCTTTGGAGTGTGGGAGAAAACCGGAGCACCCGGAGGAAACCCACGCAGACACGGGGAGAATGTGCAAACTCCACACAGAGAGTCGCCTGAGGCGGGAATTGAACCCGGGTCTCTGGCGCTGTGAGGCCGCAGTGCTAACCACTGACCCACCGTGCTGAGGAAGGATAGTGTCTCACCAGGGGCTTGCCTTAACCCCACATTGATGTGAAGACATTGCCCTTTTAAGGCTGCCATGGCAACACAGTGATTACAGGGAACAGGAGGAGATCACAGCTGCCTAATACATATTCTCTCTCTCTCACATCCCCTCACGCTCTCTCACCCTCATACACGTTTCCATCTCTTCTCACCTTCCCCTATTCTCTCTCTCTCTCTCTCTCTCTCTCTCTCTCTCACTCTCTCACCCTCATACACACGTTTCCATCTCTCTCTCTCCCTCCTCAATCCTTCCACGTCTCTACATGTATCTCTCTGCTTCTCCCCCTCTCCTCTTGGGGATTGGGGAGTGGTGTTTGGGATGGAAGGAGGGGGGGGAAGGGGGTTAATTATTTCATGACAAAAGGTTGGACAGGCTGGAATTGTGTCCATTCGAGTTCAAAAGAATGGGCAGCTAGTCTTACAGAGACAGGAGAGATCCGGCGACGATCTGATTACGGGGGGAGGGGGCGTTGGGGGAGGTGAGGCGCACTGTTTAAAAATACAGGGGTCTCCCAATTATGTCAGAGATGAGGAGAAATTGGCACACACGTATGTGACAGCGGGTGCTTGCACACACGTGTACCGCACATATGAGAGAGCAGGTGCGTGCGCACATGTATCTGAGAGTAGGTGCATGCGCACACGTGTACCATATATGAGAGAGCAGGTACGTGCGCACACGTATCTGAGAGCAGGTATGTGTGCACACGTGTACCATACATGAGAGAGCAGGTGCGTGCACACACGTATCTGAGAGCAGGTATGTGTGCACACGTGTACCATACATGAGAGAGCAGGTACGTGCGCACATGTATCTGAGAGCAGGAATGTATGCACACGTGTACCATACATGAGAGAGCAGGTACGTGCACACACGTATCTGAGAGCAGGTATGTGTGCACACGTGTACCATACATGAGAGAGCAGGTACGTGCGCACACGTATCTGAGAGCAGGTATGTGTGCACACGTGTACCATACATGAGAGAGCAGGTACGTGCGCACACGTATCTGAGAGCAGGTAAGTGTGCACACGTGTACCATACATGAGAGAGCAGGTGCGTGCGCACACGTATCTGAGAGCAGGTAAGTGTGCACACGTGTACCATACATGAGAGAGCAGGTGCGTGCGCACACGTATCTGAGAGCAGGTATGTGTGCACACGTGTACCATACATGAGAGAGCAGGTACGTGCGCACACGTATCTGAGAGCAGGTAAGTGTGCACACGTGTACCATACATGAGAGAGCAGGTGCGTGCGCACATGTATCTGAGAGCAGGTATGTGTGCACACGTGTACCATACATGAGAGAGCAGGTACGTGCGCACATGTATCTGAGAGCAGGAATGTATGCACACGTGTACCATACATGAGAGAGCAGGTACGTGCACACACGTATCTGAGAGCAGGTATGTGTGCACACGTGTACCATACATGAGAGAGCAGGTACGTGCGCACACGTATCTGAGAGCAGGTAAGTGTGCACACGTGTACCATTCATGAGAGAGCAGGTACGTGCGCACACGTATCTGAGAGCAGGTAAGTGTGCACACGTGTACCATTCATGAGAGAGCAGGTACGTGCGCACACGTATCTGAGAGCAGGTAAGTGTGCACACGTGTACCATACATGAGAGAGCAGGTACGTGCGCACACGTATCTGAGGGCAGGTATGTGTGCACACGTGTACCATACATGAGAGAGCAGGTACGTGCGCACACGTATCTGAGGGCAGGTATGTGTGCACACGTGTACCATTCATGAGAGAGCAGGTACGTGCGCACACGTATCTGAGAGCAAGTATGTGTGCACACGTGTACCATACATGAGAGAGCAGGTGCATGTGCACACGTATGTACTTGCATGTGTGCATGCACGTGTGCGTGTGTACATGCATGCTCAAACTTCCCAGTGTAGAACGGCCATTACTGTGGGATGGAGACCTTAAGTTGTGCCAGATTCTTCGGATTGACTCCTGACCAATTCACCCCACCTTCCCCCCTCCTTCATCCAAGTGCCCCCTCTACTCACCCACCCCCACACAGTCTTCACCCCATCCCCACCCACATGCACAATCCCTTTCCCTTTGGCACCAGCTCCTCCCCTCACCCTTCCCTTTCTCTTGTCCTTCACCCCCTCAGCCCTGACTCCACCTTTAACCCCTCCCCCACCACAGACCGCGCTTGCTGGCTCAGAGATGGAGTCAGAAAGGGAAGGCCTCAGGGCAAGTCGAAAGGACAGGCAGGGTCTTCCCAGGAGCTGATGAGGCACCCTTCAGCCCCTGGAGGTTCTCTACAAGGCAGGCGAAGGGTTAAATCCATTAATAAAGGGACAAGAGCGAACCAATACACATTATAAACAGAGGCAGTTGCTAGGGCAACGAGCACTCACCTCCATTTAGGGAGCAGTGATGATGCAGCTCCCAATAAAACCAATCTCTCTCTAGTTCCAGCTCACCAGGCAGCTCATTCCTATGTATGTCCGTCTGTGAGCATCTCTCTGGCAGGCTATATATCTGTGCGCCTGGCACCACGTTTCTGTCAATGTGTTTGTGCGTGTGCGTGTGTGTGTACACCTGTGTTTCTAGGAGTGTGTATTGCGCACATGTGTCTCTGCGTGTGTGTCAGTGTGTGTGAATGCACGCCTCCATCTCTGAGCATGTCAGTGCGTGGGCGTCTGTGTCTCCGTCTCTGCACACATGTGTGTGAGCACACCTGTGTGTGTACCTGAGCCCAGTCTCTGGGAGCACGTCAGTGAGCATGTGTACACATGTGGCCATGGCTCTAGGAGTGTGTCAGCGAGTGTGTGTACATGTGGCCATGTCTCTGACAGTGTGTCAGCGAGTGTGTGTACATGTGGCCATGGCTCTGGGAGTGTGTCAGCGAGTGTGTGTACACATGTGGCCATGGCTCTGGGAGTGTGTCAGTGAGTGTGTGTACACATGTGGCCATGTCTCTGGGAGTGTGTCAGCGAGTGTGTGTACATGTGGCCATGTCTCTGGGAGTGTGTTAGCGAGTGTGTGTACACATGTGGCCATGGCTCTGGGAGTGTGTCAGTGAGTGTGTGTACACATGTGGCCATGGCTCTGGGAGTGTGTCAGCGAGTGTGTGTACATGTGGCCATGTCTCTGGGAGTGTGTTAGCGAGTGTGTGTACACATGTGGCCATGGCTCTGGGAGTGTGTCAGCGAGTGTGTGTACATGTGGCCATGGCTCTGGGAGTGTGTCAGCGAGTGTGTGTATATGTGGCCATGTCTCTGGGAGTGTGTTAGTGAGTGTGTGTACACATGTGGCCATGTCTCTGGGAGTGCGTCTCCGTGTGCGTAAACATGTGGCCATGTCTCTGGGAGTGCGTCAGCGAGTGTGTGTACATGTGGCCATGTCTCTGGGAGTGTGTTAGCGAGTGTGTGTACACATGTGGCCATGGCTCTGGGAGTGTGTCAGTGAGTGTGTGTACACATGTGGCCATGGCTCTGGGAGTGTGTCAGTGAGTGTGTGTACACATGTGGCCATGTCTCTGGGAGTGTGTCAGCGAGCGTGTGTACACACGTGGCCATGTCTCTGGGGGTGTGTCAGCATGCGTGTGAACACACATGTGGCCATGTCTCTGGGAATGTATCAGCGCACGTGTGTACCCACATGGCCAGGTCTCTGGCAGTGCGTCAGCGTGCGTGTGTGTACACACATGGCCATGTCTCTGTAAGCGCGTCAGCGCGCATGTGCACACATGTGACTGTGTCTCTGGGAATGCGTCAGCGCGTGTGTGTGTACACATGTGGCCATGTCTCTGGGAGTGTGCCAGCGAGCGTGTGTACACATGTGGACATGTCTCTGTGAGTGTGTCAGCGAGTGTGTGTGTACATGTGGCCATGTCTCTGGGAGTGTGTCCGCGAGCATGTGTACACATGTGACCATGTCTCTGTGAGTGTGTCAGCGAGTGTGTGTGTACATGTGGCCATGTCTCTGGGAGTGTGTCCGCGAGCATGTGTACACATGTGACCATGTCTCTGTGAGTGTGTCAGCGAGTGTGTGTGTACATGTGGCCATGTCTCTGGGAGTGTGTCCGCGAGCATGTGTACACATGTG
The DNA here is from genome assembly GCF_047496795.1 of Chiloscyllium punctatum. Taxonomy (NCBI): domain Eukaryota; kingdom Metazoa; phylum Chordata; class Chondrichthyes; order Orectolobiformes; family Hemiscylliidae; genus Chiloscyllium; species Chiloscyllium punctatum. Next base: position 67,264,675 of record NC_092769.1, read on the forward strand.
ACCATGTCTCTGGGAGTGTGTCCGCGAGCATGTGTACACATGTGACCATGTCTCTGGGAGTGTGTCAGCGAGTGTGTGAGCGAGTGTGTGTACACATGTGACCATGTCTCTGGGAGTGTGTCAGCGAGTGTGTGTACTCATGTGGCCATGTCTCTGGGAGTGCATCACAGCGCACGTATATACATGTGGCCATGTCTCTGGGAATGTGTCAGCAAACGTGTGTGTACATTTGGCCATGTCTCTGGGGGCGCGTCAGTGAGCATGTGTACACATGACGCCATGTCTTTGGGGGTGTGTCAGTAAGCATGTGTACACACATGTGACCATGTCTCTGGGGGTTCATCACCACGTGTGTGTACATGTGACCGTATCTCTAGGAATGCGTCAGCATGCTTATGTGTACACATGTGGCCATATCTCTGGGAGTGTGTCAGCACACATATGTACACATGTGGCTGTGTCTCTGGGTGTGCATCAGTGAGTGTGTATATACTTGTGGCCAGGTCTCTGGGAGTGTGTCAGCGAGCGTGTGTACACATGTGGCCATGCCTCTGGGAGTGTGTCAGCGCGCGAGTGCACATGTGGCCATGTCTCTGGGAGGGTGTCAGCGAGCGTGTGTACACATGTGGCCATGTCTCTGGGAGGGTGTCAGTGAGCATGTGTACACATCTGGCCGTGTCTCTGGGAGAGCATCAGTGTGTGTGTATATACATGTGGCCATGTCTCTGGGGGCGCGTCAGATGCGCGTTTACACATGTTGCCATGTCTCTGGGAGTGTATCAGCGCACGTGTGTACACATGTTGCCATGTCTCTGGGAGTGTATCAGCGAGCGTGTGTACACATGTGGCCATGTCTCTGGGAGTGCGTCAGCGAGCGTTTGTGTACATGTGGCCATGACTCTGGGAGTGCGTCAGCGCGCATGTGTGTACACATGTGGCCATGTCTCTGGGAGTGCGTCAGCGAGCGTTTGTGTACATGTGGCCGTGTCTCTGGGAGAGTGTCAGCAAGCGTGTGTACACATGTGGCCATGTCTCTGGGAGAGTGTCAGTGAGCGTGTGTATATATGTGGCCATGTCTCTGGGAGTGTGTCAGTAAGCGTGTGTATACATGTGGCCAAGTCTCTGGGAGTGCGTTAGCGCGTGTGTGTACATGTGGCCAAGTCTCTGGGAGTGCGTTAGCGCGTGTGTGTGTACACATGTGGCCATGTCTCTGGGAGTGCGTCAGTAAGCATGTGTATACATGTGGCCAAGTCTCTGGGAGTGCGTTAGCGCGCGTGTGTGTACACATGTGGCCATGTCTCTGGGAGTGCGTCAGTAAGCGTGTGTATACATGTGGCCAAGTCTCTGGGAGTGCGTTAGCGTGTGTGTGTACATGTGGCTATGTCTCTGGGAGTGCGTCAGTGTGTGTGTGTATACATGTGGCCATGCCTCTGGAAGTGCATCACCGAGCGTTTGTGTACATGTGGCCATGTCTCTGGGAGTGCGTCAATGAGCATGTGTACACATCTGGCCGTGTCTCTGGGAGTGTGTCAGCGAGTGTGTGTACACATCTGGCCGTGTCTCTGGGAGTGTGTCAGCGAGTGTGTGTACACATCTGGCCGTGTCTCTGGGAGTGTGTCAGCGAGCGTGTGTACACACGTGGCCGTGTCTCTTGGAGTGCATCAGCACGCGCGTATATACATGTGACCATGTCTCTGGGAGTGCGTCAGCGAGGGTGCGTGTACACATGTGGCCATGTCTCTGGGAGTGCGTCAGTAAGCGTGTGTATACATGTGGCCAAGTCTCTGGGAGTGCGTTAGCGTGTGTGTGTACATGTGGCTATGTCTCTGGGAGTGCGTCAGTGTGTGTGTGTATACATGTGGCCATGCCTCTGGAAGTGCATCACCGAGCGTTTGTGTACATGTGGCCATGTCTCTAGGAGTGCGTCAATGAGCATGTGTACACATCTGGCCGTGTCTCTGGGAGTGTGTCAGCGAGCGTGTGTACACACGTGGCCGTGTCTCTTGGAGTGCATCAGCACGCGCGTATATACATGTGACCATGTCTCTGGGAGTGCGTCAGCGAGGGTGCGTGTACACATGTGGCCGTGTCTCTGGGAGTGTGTCAGCGCGCGTGTGTACACATGTCGCCATGTCTCTGGGAGTGTGTGAGCGAGTGTGTGTACACATTTGGCCGTGTCTCTGGGAGTGCGTCAGCGCGCGTGTGTACACATGTGGCCATGTCTCTGGGAGTGCGTCAGCGCGCGTGTGTACACATGTGGCCATGTCTCTGGGAGTGTGTCAGCGAGCGTGTGTGTACACATGTGGCCATGTCTCTGAGAGTGTGTCAGCGCGCGTGTGTACACATGTGGCCATGTCTCTGGGAGTGTGTCAGCGTGCGTGTGTACACATGTGGCCATGTCTCTGGGAGTGCGTCAGCGCGCGTGTGTACACATGTGGCCATGTCTCTGGGAGTGCGTCAGCGTGCGTGTGTACACATGTGGCCATGTCTCTGGGAGTGCGTCAGCGCGCGTGTGTACACATGTGGCCATGTCTCTGGGAGCGCGTCAGCGCGCGTGTGTACACATGTGGCCATGTCTCTGGGAGTGCGTCAGCGCGCGTGTGTACACATGTGGCCATGTCTCTGGGAGTGTGTCAGCGCGCGTGTGTACACATGTGGCCATGTCTCTGGGAGTGCGTCAGCGTGCGTGTGTACACATGTGGCCATGTCTCTGGGAGTGTGTCAGCGAGCGTGTGTACACATGTGGCCATGTCTCTGGGAGTGTGTCAGCGCGCGTGTGTACACATGTCGCCATGCCTCTGGGAGTGCGTCAGCGATAGTGTGTACACATGTGGCCATGACTCTGGGAGTGTGTCAGCGAGTGTGTGTACACATGTGGCCACGTCTCTGGGAGTGTGTCCGTCTGTGTGTATATACTTGTGGCCACGTCTCTGGGAGTGTGTCCGTCTGTGTGTATATACTTGTGGCCATGTCTCTGGGAGTGCATCAGCAAGTGTGTGTACACGTTTGGCGTGTCTCTGGGAGTGCATCAGCGCGCATGTGGACACATGTGGTCGTGTCTCTGCGAAGGCGTCAGCGCGTGTGTACATGTGGCCACGTCTCTGGAAGGGCATCAACGAGCACGTGTGGACACATGTGGCCATATCTCTAGGAGCGCGTCACCGCGTGTGTGTACACATGTGGCCGTGTCTCTGGGAGTGTGTCAGCGAGCGTGTGTACACATGTGGCCGTGTCTCTGGGAGTGCGTCAGCGCACGGGTGTACACATGTGGCTATGTCTCTGGGAGTGTGTCAGCGAGCGTGTGTACACATGTGGCCATGTCTCTGGGAGTGTGTCAGCGAGCGTGTGTACACATGTGGCCGTGTCTCTGGGAGTGCGTCAGCGCACGGGTGTACACATGTGGCTATGTCTCTGGGAGTGTGTCAGCGCGCATGTGTACACATGTGGCCGTGTCTCTGGGAGTGTGTCAGCGAGCATGTGTACACATGTGGCCATGTCTCTGGGAGTGCGTCAGCGAGTGTGTGTACACATGTGGCCGTGTCTCTGGGAGTGCGTTAGCGCGCGTGTGTGTACACATGTGGCCGTGTCTGTGGATGTGTGTCAGCGTGCGTGTGTACACGTAGCCTTGTCTCTGGGAGTGCGTCAACGAGCGTGTGTACACATGTGTCATGTCTCTAAGAGTGTGTCTGCGAGTGTGTGTACACATGTGGCCATGTCTCTGGGAGCGCTTCAGTGATTGGGTGTACACATGTAGCCGTGTCACTGGGAGTGTGTCAGCGCGCGCGTATATACATATGGTCATGTCTCTGGGGGTACGTCAGTGTGTGTGTCTATACATGTGGTCATGTTTCTGGGAGTGTGTCAGCACACGGTTGTACACATGTGGCCATGTCTCTGGGAGTGTGTCAGCGAGCGCGTGTGTACATTTGGCCGTGTCTCTGGGAGTGCGTCAGCGTGCATTAGTGTACACATGTGGCCGTGTCTCTGGGAGTGTGTCAGCGAGCGTGTGTACGCATGTGGCCATGTCTCTGAAATAGCGTCAGCAAGTGTGTGTACACATGTGGCCATGTCTCTGAAATAGCGTCAGCGAGTGTGTGGACACATGTGGCCGTGTCTCTGGGAGTGCATCAGCGCGCATGTGGACACATGTGGCCGAGTCTCTGGGAGTGTGTCAGCGCGCATGTGTATACAAATGCGGCCATATCTCTAGGGGTGCGTCAGCGAGCGTGTGCGTACATGTGGCCGTGTCTCTGGGAGTGCGTCAGCGCGCGTGTGTGTATACATGTGGCCGAGTCTCTGGGAGTGTGTCAGAGCGCATGTGTGTACAAATGCGGCCATATCTCTAGGGGTGCGTCAGCGAGTGTGTGCGTACATGTGGCCGTGTCTCTGGGAGTGCGTCAGCGCGCGTGTGTGTATACATGTGGCCGAGTCTCTGGGAGTGTGTCAGCGCGCATGTGTGTACAAATGCGGCCATATCTCTAGGGGTGCGTCAGCGCGCGTGTGTGTACACATGTGGCCATGTCTCTGGGAGTGCGTCAGCGCGCATGTGTGTACAAATGTGGCCATGTCTCTGGGAGTGCGTCAGCGCGCGTGTGGGTACACATATGGCCGTGTCTCTGGGAGCGCTTCAGCGAGAGACTATACACATGTGGCCGTGTCTCTAGGAGTGCGTCAGCGAGTGTGTGTACACATGTGGCCATATCTCTGGGAGTACTTTAGCGCGCGTGTGGGTACACATATGGCCGTGTCTCTGCGAGCGCTTCAGCGAGGGACTATACACATGTGGCCATGTCTCTGGGAGTGTGTCAGTGCGTGCGTATATACATGTGGTCATGTCTCTGGGAGTGTGTCAGCGAGGGTGCGTGTACACATGTGGCCATGTCTCTGGGAGTGTGTCAGCGAGTGTGTGTACACATGTGGCCATGTCTCTGGGAACGCTTCAGCGGGTGTGTGTACACATGTGGCCGTGTCTCTGGGAGTGCGTGAGCGAGTGTGTGTGTACACATGTGGCCGTGTCTCTGGGAGTGCGTCAGCGAGCGTGTGAACACATGTGGCCGTGTCTCTGGGAGTGTGTTAGCGTGCGTGTGTGTACAAATGTGGCTATGTCTCTGGGAGTGCGTCAGCGCGCGTGTGTGTACACATGTGGCCATGTCTCTGGGAGTGCGTTAGTGCGCGTGTGTGTACACATGTGGCCATGTCTCTGGGAGTGCGTTAGTGCACGTGTGTGTACACATGTGGCCATGTCTCTGGGAGTGTGTCAGCGAGTGTGTGTACACATATGGCCGTGTCTCTGGGAGCGCTTCAGCGAGGGACTATACACATGCGGCCGTGTCTCTAGGAGTGTGTCAGCGCGTGCGTATATACATGTGGTCATGTCTCTGGGAGTGTATCAGCGAGGGTGTGTACACATGTGGCCATGTCTCTGGGAACGCTTCAGCGAGTGTGTGTACACATGTGGCCGTGTCTCTGGGAGTGCGTGAGCGAGTGTGTGTGTACACATGTGGCCGTGTCTCTGGGAGTGCGTCAGCGAGCGTGTGAACACATGTGGCCGTGTCTCTGGGAGTGCGTTAGCGTGCGTGTGTGTACACATGTGGCCGTGTCTCTGGGAGTGCGTCAGCGCATGGGTGTACACATGTAGCCGTGTCTCTGGGAGTGCATCAGCGAGCGTGTGAACACATGTGGCCGTGTCTCTGGGAGTGCGTCAGCGAGCGTGTGAACACATGTGGCCGTGTCTCTGGGAGTGTGTCAGCGAGCGTGTGTACACATGTGGCCGTGTCTTTGGGAGTGCGTCACACGTGTGTGTACACATGTGGCCATGTCTCTGTAAGTGCATCAGCGAGCATGTGTACACATGTGACTGTGTCTCTGGGAGTGCATCAGTGAGCGTGTGTACACACGTGGCCGTGTCTCTGGGAGTGTGTCAGCGAGTGTGTGTACACATGTGGCCATGTCTCTGGGAGTGTGTCAGTGTGTGTGTGTACACATGTGGCCGTGTCTCTGGGAGTGTGTCAGCGAGTGTGTGTACACATGTGGCCATGTCTCTGGGAGTGTGTCAGTGTGTGTGTATACACATGTGGCCGTGTCTCTGGGAGCACTTCAGAGAGTGACTATACACATGTGGTCATGTCTCTGGGAGTGCGTCAGCGAGGGTGTGTGTACACATGTGGCCGTGTTTCTGGGAGCACTTCAGAGAGTGACTATACACATGTGGTCATGTCTCTGGGAGTGCGTCAGCAAGGGTGTGTGTACACATGTGGCCGTGTCTCTGGGAGTGCATCAGCGTGCATGTGGACAAATGTGGCCGTTTCTCTGGGAGTGTGTCAGCGCGCATGTGTGTACAAATGTGGCCATGTCTCTGGGAGTGTGTCAGCGCGCATGTGTGTACACATGTGGCCATGTCTCTGGGAGTACTTTAGCGCGCGTGTGGGTACACATATGGCTGTGTCTCTGGGAGCGCTTCAGCGAGTGAGTATACACATGCGGCCGTGTCTCTAGGAGTGTGTCAGCGCGTGCGTATATACATGTGGTCATGTCTCTGGGAGTGTGTCAGCGAGGGTGCGTGTACACATGTGGCCATGTCTCTGGGAGTGTGTCAGCGAGGGTGCGTGTACACATGTGGCCATGTCTCTGGGAGTGTGTCAGCGAGTGTGTGTACACATGTGGCCATGTCTCTGGGAGTGTGTCAGCGAGTGTGTGTACACATGTGGCCATGTCTCTGGGAACGCTTCAGCGAGTGTGTGTACACATGTGGCCATGTCTCTGGGAGTGTGTCAGCGCGTGTGTGTACACATGTGGCCGTGTCTCTGGGAGTGTGTCAGCGCGTGTGTGTACACATGTGGCCGTGTCTCTGGGAGTGCGTCAGCGCACGGGTGTACACATGTGGCCATGTCTCTGGGAGTGTGTCAGCGCGTGTGTGTACACGTGGCCATGTCTCTGGGAGTGTGTCAGCGCGTGTGTGTACACATGTGGCCGTATCTCTGGGAGTGCTTCAGCAAGTGACTATACACATGTGGCCATGTCTCTGGGAGTGAGTCAGTGAGCGTGTGTGTACACATGTGGCCATGTCACTGGGAGTGCATCAGCGCGCATGTGTACACATGTGGCCGTGTCTGTGGATGTGTGTCAGCGTGCGTGTGTACACGTAGCCTTGTCTCTGAGAGTGCGTCAACGAGCGTGTGTACACATGTGTCATGTCTCTAAGAGTGTGTCTGCGAGTGTGTGTACACATGTGGCCGTGTCTCTGGGAGTGCTTCAGCGATTGGGTGTACACATGTAGCCGTGTCACTGGGAGTGTGTCAGCGCGCGCGTATATAGATATGGTCATGTCTCTGGGGGTGCGTCAGTGTGTGTGTCTATACATGTGGTCATGTCTCTGGGAGTGTGTCAGCGAGTGAGTGTACACACGTGGCCGTGTCTCTGGTGGCATGAGAGCGAGCGTGTGTACAGATGTGGCCATGTCTCTGGGAGTGCATCAGCGAGTGTGTGTACACATGTGGCCATGTCTCTGGGAGTGCATCAGCGTGCATGTGTACACATGTGGCCGTGTGTACACATGTGGCCATGTCTCTGGAAGCGCGTCAGCGAGTGTGTGTACACATGTGGCCGTGTCTCTGGGAGTGCGTCAGCGCGCGTGTGTGTATATATGTGGCCGTGTCTCTGGGAGTGCTTCAGCAAGTGACTATACACATGTGGCCGTGTCTCTGGGAGTATGTCAGCGAGTGTGTGTACACATGTGGCCATGTCTCTGGGAGTGTGTCAGCACACGGTTGTACACATGTGGCCATGTCTCTGGGAGTGCTTCAGCAAGTGACTATACACATGTGGCCATGTCTCTGGGAGTGAGTCAGTGAGCGTGTGTACACATGTGGCCATGTCTCTGGGAGTGAGTCAGTGAGTGTGTGTACACATGTGGCCATGTCTCTGGGAGTGAGTCAGTGAGCGTGTGTACACATGCGGCCGTGTCTGTGGATGTGTGTCAGCGTGCGTGTGTACACGTAGCCTTGTCTCTGGGAGTGCGTCAACGAGCGTGTGTACACATGTGTCATGTCTCTAAGAGTGTGTCTGCGAGTGTGTGTACACATGTGGCCATGTCTCTGGGAGCGCTTCAGCGATTGGGTGTACACATGTAGCCGTGTCACTGGGAGTGTGTCAGCGCGCGCGTATATACATATGGTCATGTCTCTGGGGGTGCGTCAGTGTGTGTGTCTATACATGTGGTCATGTTTCTGGGAGTGTGTCAGCGAGCGCGTGTGTACATTTGGCCGTGTCTCTGGGAGTGCATCAGCGTGCATTAGTGTACACATGTGGCCGTGTCTCTGGGAGTGTGTCAGCGAGCGCGTGTGTACATTTGGCCGTGTCTCTGGGAGTGCATCAGCGTGCATTAGTGTACACATGTGGCCGTGTCTCTGGGAGTGTGTCAGCGAGCGTGTGTACGCATGTGACTGTGTCTCTGAGAGTGCATCAGCGAGTGTGTGTACACATGTGGCCATGTCTCTGAAATAGCGTCAGCAAGTGTGTGTACACATGTGGCCATGTCTCTGAAATAGCGTCAGCGCGCATGTGGACACATGTGGCCGAGTCTCTGGGAGTGTGTCAGCGTGCGTGTGTGTACACATGTGGCCATGTCTCTGGGAGTGCGTCAGCGCGCGTGTGTGTACACATGTGGCCATGTCTCTGGGAGTGCGTCCGCATGCGTGTGTGTACACATGTGGCCATGTCTCTGGGAGTGCGTTAGCGTGCGTGTGTGTACACATGTGGCTATGTCTCTGGGAGTGCGTCCGCATGCGTGTGTGTACACATGTGGCCATGTCTCTGGGAGTGCGTTAGCGTGCGTGTGTGTACACATGTGGCTATGTCTCTGGGAGTGCGTCCGCATGCGTGTGTGTACACATGTGGCCATGTCTCTGGGAGTGCGTCAGCAAGGGTGTGTGTACACGTGGCCGTGTCTCTGGGAGTGCATCAGCGTGCATGTGGACACATGTGGCCGTTTCTCTGGGAGTGTGTCAGCGCGCATGTGTGTACAAATGTGGCCATGTCTCTGGGAGTGCGTTAGTGCGCGTGTGTGTACACATGTGGCCATGTCTCTGGGAGTACTTTAGCGCGCGTGTGGGTACACATATGGCCGTGTCTCTGGGAGCGCTTCAGCGAGTGAGTATACACATGCGGCCGTGTCTCTAGGAGTGTGTCAGCGCGTGCGTATATACATGTGGTCATGTCTCTGGGAGTGTGTCAGCGAGGGTGCGTGTACACATGTGGCCATGTCTCTGGGAGTGTGTCAGCGAGTGTGTGTACACATGTGGCCATGTCTCTGGGAGTGTGTCAGCGAGTGTGTGTACACATGTGGCCATGTCTCTGGGAACGCTTCAGCGAGTGTGTGTACACATGTGGCCATGTCTCTGGGAACGCTTCAGCGAGTGTGTGTACACATGTGGCCATGTCTCTGGGAGTGTGTCAGCGCGTGTGTGTACACATGTGGCCGTGTCTCTGGGAGTGTGTCAGCGCGTGTGTGTACACATGTGGCCGTGTCTCTGGGAGTGCGTCAGCGCACGGGTGTACACATGTGGCCATGTCTCTGGGAGTGTGTCAGCGCGTGTGTTTACACGTGGCCATGTCTCTGGGAGTGTGTCAGCGCGTGTGTGTACACATGTGGCCGTATCTCTGGGAGTGCTTCAGCAAGTGACTATACACATGTGGCCATGTCTCTGGGAGTGAGTCAGTGAGCGTGTGTACACATGTGGCTGTGCCTCTGGGAGTGCATCAGCGCGCATGTGTACACATGTGGCCGTGTCTGTGGATGTGTGTCAGCGTGCGTGTGTACACGTAGCCTTGTCTCTGAGAGTGCGTCAACGAGCGTGTGTACACATGTGTCATGTCTCTAAGAGTGTGTCTGCGAGTGTGTGTACACATGTGGCCATGTCTCTGGGAGTGCTTCAGCGATTGGGTGTACACATGTAGCCGTGTCACTGGGAGTGTGTCAGCGCGCGCGTATATAGATATGGTCATGTCTCTGGGGGTGCGTCAGTGTGTGTGTCTATACATGTGGTCATGTCTCTGGGAGTGTGTCAGCGAGTGAGTGTACACACGTGGCCGTGTCTCTGGTGGCGTGAGAGCGAGCGTGTGTACAGATGTGGCCATGTCTCTGGGAGTGCATCAGCGAGTGTGTGTACACATGTGGCCATGTCTCTGGGAGTGCATCAGCGAGTGTGTGTACACATGTGGCCGTGTCTCTGGGAGTGCGTCAGCGCGCGTGTGTGTATATATGTGGCCGTGTCTCTGGGAGTGCTTCAGCAAGTGACTATACACATGTGGCCGTGTCTCTGGGAGTATGTCAGCGAGAGTGTGTACACATGTGGCCATGTCTCTGGGAGTGCTTCAGCAAGTGACTATACACATGTGGCCGTGTCTCTGGGAGTGTGTCAACAGGCGTGTGTGTACACATGTGGCCGTGTCTCTGGGAGTGCGTCAGTGCATGGGTGTACACATGTGGCCATGTCTCTGGGAGTGAGTCAGTGAGCGTGTGTACACATGTGGCCATGTCTCTGGGAGTGAGTCAGTGAGTGTGTGTACACATGTGGCCATGTCTCTGGGAGTGAGTCAGTGAGCGTGTGTACACATGCGGCCGTGTCTGTGGATGTGTGTCAGCGTGCGTGTGTACACGTAGCCTTGTCTCTGGGAGTGCGTCAACGAGCGTGTGTACACATGTGTCATGTCTCTAAGAGTGTGTCTGCGAGTGTGTGTTCACATGTGGCCATGTCTCTGGGAGCGCTTCAGCGATTGGGTGTACACATGTAGCCGTGTCACTGGGAGTGTGTCAGCGCACGCGTATATACATATGGCCATGTCTCTGGGGGTGCGTCAGTGTGTGTGTCTATACATGTGGTCATGTTTCTGGGAGTGTGTCAGCGAGCGCGTGTGTACATTTGGCCGTGTCTCTGGGAGTGCATCAGCGTGCATTAGTGTACACATGTGGCCGTGTCTCTGGGAGTGTGTCAGCGAGCGCGTGTGTACATTTGGCCGTGTCTCTGGGAGTGCATCAGCGTGCATTAGTGTACACATGTGGCCGTGTCTCTGGGAGTGTGTCAGCGAGCGCGTGTGTACATTTGGCCGTGTCTCTGGGAGTGCATCAGCGTGCATTAGTGTACACATGTGGCCGTGTCTCTGGGAGTGTGTCAGCGAGCGTGTGTACGCATGTGACTGTGTCTCTGAGAATGCATCAGCGAGTGTGTGTACACATGTGGCCATGTCTCTGAAATAGCGTCAGCAAGTGTGTGTACACATGTGGCCATGTCTCTGAAATAGCGTCAGCGCGCATGTGGACGCATGTGGCCGAGTCTCTGGGAGTGTGTCAGCGTGCGTGTGTGTACACATGTGGCCATGTCTCTGGGAGTGCGTCAGCGCGCGTGTGTGTACACATGTGGCCATGTCTCTGGGAGTGCGTCCGCATGCGGGTGTGTACACATGTGGCCATGTCTCTGGGAGTGCGTTAGCGTGCGTGTGTGTACACATGTGGCTATGTCTCTGGGAGTGCGTCCGCATGCGTGTGTGTACACATGTGGCCATGTCTCTGGGAGTGCGTTAGCGTGCGTGTGTGTACACATGTGGCCATGTCTCTGGGAGTGCGTCAGCGTGCGTGTGTGTATACATGTGGCCGTGTCTCTGGGAGTGCGTCATCGTGCGTGTGTGTACACATGTGGCTATGTCTCTGGGAGTGCGTCCGCATGCGTGTGTGTATACATGTGGCCATGTCTCTGGGAGTGCGTCAGCGTGCGTGTGTGTACAAATGTGGCCATGTCTCTGGGAGTGCGTTAGTGCGCGTGTGTGTACACATGTGGCCATGTCTCTGGGAGTACTTTAGCACGCGTGTGTGTACACATATGGCTGTGTCTCTGGGAGTGCGTTAGTGCGCGTGTGTGTACACATGTGGCCGTGTCTCTGGGAGTACTTTAGCGCGCGTGTGTGTACACATATGGCTGTGCCTCTGGGAGCGCTTCAGCGAGGGACTATACACATGCGGCCGTGTCTCTAGGAGTGTGTCAGCGCGTGCGTATATACATGTGGTCATGTCTCTGGGAGTGTGTCAGCGAGGGTGCGTGTACACATGTGGCCATGTCTCTGGGAGTGTGTCAGCGAGTGTGTGTACACATGTGGCCATGTCTCTGGGAGTGTGTCAGCGAGTGTGTGTACACATGTGGCCATGTCTCTGGGAACGCTTCAGCGAGTGTGTGTACACCTGTGGCCATGTCTCTGAAATAGCGTCAGCGAGTATGTATACACATGTGGCCGTGTCTCTGGGAGCGCGTCAGTGTGCGTGTGGACACATGTGGCCGTGTCTCTGGGAGTGCATCAGCGCGCATGTGGACACATGTGGCCATGTCTCTGGGAGTGCGTCAGCGCGCATGTGTGTACACATGTGGCCGTGTCTCTGGGAGTGCGTCAGCGCGCGTGTGTGTACACATGTGGCCATGTCTCTGGGAGTGCGTCAGCGTGCGTGTGTGTACACATGTGGCCATGTCTCTGGGAGTGCGTCAGCGTGCGTGTGTGGACACATGTGGCCATGTCTCTGGGAGTGCGTTAGCGCGCGTGTGTGTACACATGTGGCCATGTCTCTGGGAGTACTTTAGCGCGCGTGTGGGTACACATATGGCCGTGTCTCTGGGAGCGCTTCAGCGAGTGAGTATACACATGTGGCCGTGTCTCTAGGAGTGTGTCAGCGCGTGCGTATATACATGTGGTCATGTCTCTGGGAGTGTGTCAGCGAGGGTGCGTGTACACATGTGGCCATGTCTCTGGGAGTTTGTCAGCGAGAGTGTGTACACATGTGGCCATGTCTCTGGGAGTGTGTCAGCGAGTGTGTGTACACATGTGGCCGTGTCTCTGGGAGTGTGTCAGTGCGTGCGTATATACATGTGGTCATGTCTCTGGGAGTGTGTCAGCGAGGGTGCGTGTACACATGTGGCCATGTCTCTGGGAGTGTGTCAGCGAGTGTGTGTACACATGTGGCCATGTCTCTGGGAGTGTGTCAGCGAGTGTGTGTACACATGTGGCCGTGTCTCTGGGAGTGTGTCAGTGCGTGCGTATATACATGTGGTCATGTCTCTGGGAGTGTGTCAGCGAGGGTGCGTGTACACATGTGTCATGTCTCTGGGAGTTTGTCAGCGAGAGTGTGTACACATGTGGCCATGTCTCTAGGGGTGTGTCAGCGAGTGTGAGTACACATGTGGCCATGTCTCTGGGAGTGTGTCAGCGAGGGTGCGTGTACACATGTGGCCATGTCTCTGGGAGTGTGTCAGCGAGTGTGTGTACACATGTGGCCATGTCTCTGGGAGTGTGTCAGCGAGGGTGCGTGTACACATGTGGTCATGTCTCTGGGAGTGTGTCAGCGAGGGTGCGTACACATGTGGCCATGTCTCTGGGAGTGTGTCAGCGCGCGTGTGTGTACACATATGGCCGTGTCTCTGGGAGTGTGTCAGCGAGTGTGTGTACACATGTGGCCATGTCTCTGGGAGTGTGTCAGCGAGGGTGTGTACACATGTGGCCATGTCTCTGGGAGTGTGTCAGCGAGTGTGTGTACACATATGGCCGTGTCTCTGGGAGTGTGTCAGCGAGTGTGTGTACACATGTGGCCATGTCTCTGGGAGTGTGTCAGCAAGGGTGCGTGTACACATGTGGTCATGTCTCTGGGAGCGCTTCAGCAAGTGACTATACACATGTGGCTGTGCTTCTGGGAGTGTGTCAGCGAGCATGTGTACACATGTGGCCGTGCCTCTGGGAGTGTGTCAGCGAGTGTGTGTACACATGTGGCCATGTCTCTGGGAGTGTGTCAGCGAGTGTGTGTACACATGTGGCCATGTCACTGGGAGCGCTTCAGCGATTGGGTGTACACATGTGGCTGTGCCTCTGGGAGTGTGTCAGCGAGCATGTGTACACGTAGCCTTGTCTCTGGGAGTGCGTCAACGAGCGTGTGTACACATGTGTCATGTCTCTAAGAGTGTGTCTGCGAGTGTGTGTACACATGTGGCCGTGTCTCTGGGAGTGCTTCAGCGATTGGGTGTACACATGTAGCCGTGTCACTGGGGGTGTGTCAGCGCGCGCGTATATACATATGGTCATGTCTCTGGGGGTACGTCAGTGTGTGTGTCTATACATGTGGTCATGTTTCTGGGAGTGTGTCAGCACACGGTTGTACACATGTGGCCGTGTCTCTGGGAGTGTGACAGCGCGTGTGTACACATGTGGCCATGTCTCTGGGAATGAGTCAGTGAGCGTGTGTACACATGTGGCCGTGTCTCTGGGAGTGTGTCAGCGAGTGTGTGTGTACATGTGGCTGTGTCTCTGGGAGTGTGTCAGCGAGTGTGTGTACACATGTGGCCATGTCTCTGGGAGTGTGTCAGCGAGTGTGTGTACACATGTGGCCATGTCTCTGGGAGTGTGTCAGCGAGTGTGTGTACACATGTGGCCATGTCTCTGGGAGTGTGTCAGCGAGTGTGTGTGTACATGTGGCTGTGTCTCTGGGAGTGTGTCAGCGAGTGTGTGTACACATGTGGCCATGTCTCTGGGAGTGTGTCAGCGAGTGTGTGTACACATGTGGCCATGTCTCTGGGAGTATGTCAGCGAGCGTGTGTACACATGTGGTCATGTCTCTGGGAGTGTGTCAGCGAGTGTGTGTACACATGTGGCCATGTCTCTGGGAGTGTGTCAGCGAGTGTGTGTACACATGTGGCCGTGTCTCTGGGAGAGTGTCAGCGAGTGTGTGTACACAAGTGGCCGTGTCTCTGGGAGTGTGTCAGCGCGTGCATATATACATGTGGTCATGTCTCTGGGAGTGTGTCAGCGAGCGTGTGCGTACATGTGGCCGTGTCTCTGGGAGTGTGTCAGCGAGGGTGTGTGTACACATGTGGCCGTGTCTCTGGGAGTGTGTCAGCGCGCATGTGTGTACAAATGTGGCCATATCTCTGGGGGTGCGTCAGCGTGCGTGTGTGTACACATGTGGCCATGTCTCTGGGAGTGCGTTAGTGCGCGTGTGTGTACACATGTGGCCGTGTCTCTGGGAGTGTGTCAGCGAGTGTGTGTACACATGTGGCCATGTCTCTGGGAGTGTGTCAGCGAGTGTGTGTACACATATGGCCGTGTCTCTGGGAGCGCTTCAGCGAGTGACTATACACATGTGGCCGTGTCTCTGGGAGTGTGTCAGCGAGAGTGTGTACACATGTGGCCATGTCTCTGGGAACGCTTCAGCGAGTGTGTGTGCACATGTGGCCGTGTCTCTGGGAGTGTGTCAGCGAGTGTGTGTACACATGTGGCTGTGCCTCTGGGAGTGCATCAGCGCGCATGTGTACACATGCGGCCGTGTCTGTGGATGTGTGTCAGCGTGAGTGTGTACACGTAGCCTTGTCTCTGGGAGTGCGTCAACGAGTGTGTGTACACATGTGGCCATGTCACTGGGAACGCTTCAGCGATTGGGTGTACACATGTAGCCGTGTCACTGGGAGTGTGTCAGCGCGCGCGTATATACATATGGTCATGTCTCTGAGGGTGCGTCAGTGTGTGTGTCTATACATGTGGCCATGTCTCTGGGAGTGTGTCAGCACACGGTTGTACACGTGTAGCCATGTCTCTGGGAGTGTGACAGCGCGTGTGTACACATGTGGCCATGTCTCTGGGAATGAGTCAGCGAGTGAGTGTACACATGTGGCCGTGTCTCTGGGGGTACGTCAGTGTGTGTGTCTATACATGTGGCCATGTTTCTGGGAGTGTGTCAGCACACGGTTGTACACATGTGGCCGTGTCTCTGGGAGTGTGACAGCGCGTGTGTACACATGTGGCCATGTCTCTGGGAATGAGTCAGCGAGTGAGTGTACACATGTGGCCGTGTCTCTGGGGGTACGTCAGTGTGTGTGTCTATACATGTGGCCATGTTTCTGGGAGTGTGTCAGCACACGGTTGTACACATGTGGCCGTGTCTCTGGGAGTGTGACAGCGAGGGACTATACACATGTGGCCATGTCTCTGGGAGTGTGTCAGCGAGTGTGTGTACACATGTGGCCATGTCTCTGGGAGCGCTTCAGCGATTGGGTGTACACATGTAGCCGTGTCACCTGGAGTGTGTCAGCGCGCGCGTATATACATATGGTCATGTCTCTGTGGGTGCGTCAGTGTGTGTGTCTATACATGTGGTCATGTTTCTGGGAGTGTGTCAGCACACGGTTGTACACATGTGGCCGTGTGTCTGGGAGTGTGACAGCGAGGGACTATACACATGTGGCCATGTCTCTGGGAGTGTGTCAGCGCGTGCGTATATACATGTGGCCATGTTTCTGGGAGTGTGTCAGTGAGGGTGTGTGTACACATGTGGCCATGTCTCTGGGAGTGTGTCAGCGCGTGCGTATATACATGTGGCCATGTTTCTGGGAGTGTGTCAGCACACGGTTGTACACATGTGGCCGTGTCTCTGGGAGTGTGACAGCGCGTGTGTACACATGTGGTCATGTCTCTGGGAATGAGTCAGCGAGTGTGTGTACACATTTGGCCGTGTCTCTGGGAGTGTGTCAACGCACGCATATATACATGTGGTCATGTCTCTGGGAGTGTGACAGCGCGTGTGTACACATGTGGCCGTGTCTCTGGGAATGAGTCAGCGAGCGTGTGTACACATGTGGCCGTGTCTCTGGCAGTGTGTCAGCGAGTGTGTGTACACATGTCGCCATGTCTCTGGGAGCGCGTCAGTAAGCGTGTGTGTACACATGTGGCCATGTCCCTGGGAGTCTGTCCGCGAGCGTGTGTGTACACATGTGGCCATGACTCTGGGAGTCTGTCCGCGAGCGTGTGTGTACACATGTGGCCATGACTCTGGGAGTCTGTCCGCGAGCGTGTGTGTACACATGTGGCCATGACTCTGGGAGTCTGTCGGCGAGGGTGTGTATACATGTGGTCATGTCTCTGGGAGTGTGTCAGCGTGCGTGTGTACACATGTGGCCATGTCTCTGAGAGTGTGTCAGTGTGTGTGTGAACACACGTGGCTGTGTCTCTGGGAGTGTGTCAGCGCGCGTGTGTACACATGTGGCCATATCTCTGGGAGTGTGTCAGCGAGCGTGTGTACACATGTGGCCGTGTCTCTGTAAGCGCATCAGCAAGCATGTGTACACATGTGACCATGTCTCTGGGAGTGTGTCAGCACGCGTGTGTATAGATGTGGCAGTGTCTCTTGGATTGTGTCAGTGCACGCGTATATACATGTGGCCTTGTCTCTGAGAGTGCATCAGCAAGTGTGTGTACACATGTGGCCGTGTCTCTGGGAGTGCGTCAGCGCGCATGTGGACATGTGGCCATGTCTCTGGGAGTTTGTCAGCGAGTGTGTGTACACATGTGGCCATGTCTCTGGGAGTGCGTTAGCGCGCGTGTGTGTACAAATGTGGCCATGTCTCTGGGAGTGCGTTAGTGCGCGTGTGTGTACACATGTGGCCATGTCTCTGGGAGTACTTTAGCGCGCGTGTGGGTACACATATGGCCGTGTCTCTGGGAGTGCGTTAGCGCGCGTGTGTACACATGTGGCCATGTCTCTGGGAGTGCGTTAGCGCGCGTGTGTGTACACATGTGGCCATGTCTCTGGGAGTGCGTTAGTGCGCGTGTGTGTACACATGTGGCCATGTCTCTGGGAGTTTGTCAGCGCGCGTGTGTACACACATGTGGCCGTGTCTCTGGGAGCGCTTCAGCAAGTGACTATACACACGTGGTCATGTCTCTGGGAGTGTGTCAGTGCATGGGTGTACACATACAGCCATGCCTTTGGGAGTGCGTCACTTGTTTGTGTGTACACATGTGACTGTGTCTCTGGGAGTGTGTCAGCGCGCGTGTGTACACATGTGACTGTGTCTCTGGGAGTGTGTCAGCGCGCGTGTGTACACATGTGACTGTGTCTCTGGGAGTGTGTCAGCGCGCGTGTGTACACATGTGACTGTGTCTCTGGGAGTGTGTCAGCGCGCGTGTGTACACATGTGGCTGTGTCTCTGGGAGTGTGTCAGCGCACGTGTGTACACATATGGCCGTGTCTCTGGGAGCGCGTCAGTAAGCGTGTGTGTACACATGTGGCCGTGTCTCTGGGAGTGAGTCAGCGAGTGTGTGTATATATGTAGCCGTGCCTCTGGGAGTGCGTCAGCGAGCATGTGTACATGTGGCCATGTCTCTGGGAGTGCGTCAGCGCACGTGTGTGTACACATGTGGCCATGTCTCTCGGAGTGCGTCAGCGATAGTGTGTACACATGTGGCCATGTCTCTGGGAGTGCGTCAGCGAGCGAGTGTACACATGTGGCCATGTCTCTGGGAGTGCGTCAGCGATAGTGTGTACACATGTGGCCATGTCTCTGGGAGTGCGTCAGCGAGCGAGTGTACACATGCGGCCATGTCTCTGGGAGTGTGTCAGCGAGCATGTGTACACCTGTGGCCATGTCTCTGAGAGTGCGTTAGCGCGCATGTGTGTACACATGTGGCCATGTCTCTGGGAGTGTGTCAGCGCGCGTGTGTGTACACATGTGGCCATGTCTCTGGGAGTGTGTCAAATATCGTGTGTAAAGATGTGGCCATGTCTCTGGGAGTGCGTCAGCGATCATGTGTACACATGTGGCCATGACTCTGGGAGTGTGTCAGTGAGCGTGTGTGTACACATGTGGCCATGTCTCTGGGAATGCGTCAGCGATCGTGTGTACACATGTGGCCATGTCTCTGAAATAGCGTCAGCGCGCGTGTGTACACATGTGACTGTGTCTCTGGGAGTGTGTCAGCGCGCGTGTGTACACATGTGGCTGTGTCTCTGGGAGTGTGTCAGCGCGCGTGTGTACACATATGGCCGTGTCTCTGGGAGCGCGTCAGTAAGCGTGTGTGTACACATGTGGCCGTGTCTCTGGGAGTGAGTCAGCGAGTGTGTGTATATATGTAGCCGTGCCTCTGGGAGTGCGTCAGCGAGCATGTGTACATGTGGCCATGTCTCTGGGAGTGCGTCAGCGCACGTGTGTGTACACATGTGGCCATGTCTCTCGGAGTGCGTCAGCGATAGTGTGTACACATGTGGCCATGTCTCTGGGAGTGCGTCAGCGAGCGAGTGTACACATGTGGCCATGTCTCTGGGAGTGCGTCAGCGATAGTGTGTACACATGTGGCCATGTCTCTGGGAGTGCGTCAGCGATAGTGTGTACACATGTGGCCATGTCTCTGGGAGTGCGTCAGCGAGCGAGTGTACACATGCGGCCATGTCTCTGGGAGTGTGTCAGCGAGCATGTGTACACCTGTGGCCATGTCTCTGAGAGTGCGTTAGCGCGCATGTGTGTACACATGTGGCCATGTCTCTGGGAGTGTGTCAGCGCGCGTGTGTGTACACATGTGGCCATGTCTCTGGGAGTGTGTCAAATATCGTGTGTAAAGATGTGGCCATGTCTCTGGGAGTGCGTCAGCGATCATGTGTACACATGTGGCCATGACTCTGGGAGTGTGTCAGTGAGCGTGTGTGTACACATGTGGCCATGTCTCTGGGAATGCGTCAGCGATCGTGTGTACACGTGTGGCCGTGTGTCTGGGAGTGCGTCAGTAAGTGTGTGTGTACACATGTGGCCGTGTCTCTGGGAGTATGTCAGCGAGCATGGGTACATGTGGCCATATCTCTGGGAGTGCGTCAGCGAGCGTGTGTACACATGTGGCCATGTCTCTGGGAGTGTGTCAGCGAGTGTGTGTACACATGTGGCCATGTCTCTGGGAGTGTGTCAAATATCGTGTGTAAAGATGTGGCCATGTCTCTGGGAGCGCGTCAGTAAGCGTGTGTGTACACATGTGGCCATGTCCCTGGGAGTCTGTCCGCGAGCGTGTGTGTACACATGTGGCCATGACTCTGGGAGTCTGTCCGCGAGCGTGTGTGTACACATGTGGCCATGACTCTGGGAGTGTGTCAGCGAGTGTGTGTACACATGTGGCCATGTCTCTGGGAGTGTGTCAAATATCGTGTGTAAAGATGTGGCCATGTCTCTGGGAGCGCGTCAGTAAGCGTGTGTGTACACATGTGGCCATGTCCCTGGGAGTCTGTCCGCGAGCGTGTGTGTACACATGTGGCCATGACTCTGGGAGTCTGTCCGCGAGCGTGTGTGTACACATGTGGCCATGTCTCTGGGAGTCTGTCGGCGAGGGTGTGTGTGCACATGTGGCCGTGTCTCTGGGAGTGCGTCAGCGAGCGTGTGTATACATGTGGTCATGTCTCTGGGAGTGTGTCAGCGTGCGTGTGTACACATGTGGCCATGTCTCTGAGAG
Organism: Chiloscyllium punctatum; assembly: GCF_047496795.1. NCBI lineage: Eukaryota > Metazoa > Chordata > Chondrichthyes > Orectolobiformes > Hemiscylliidae > Chiloscyllium > Chiloscyllium punctatum. The sequence goes on from NC_092769.1 coordinate 67,284,958, forward strand.
TGTGTCAGTGTGTGTGTGAACACACGTGGCTGTGTCTCTGGGAGTGTGTCAGCGCGCGTGTGTACACATGTGGCCATGTCTCTGGGAGTGTGTCAGCGAGCGTGTGTACACATGTGGCCGTGTCTCTGGGAGTGTGTCAGCGAGCGTGTGTACACATGTGGCCGTGTCTCTGGGAGTGCGTCAGCGAGCGTGTGTACACATGTGGCCGTGTCTCTGGGAGTGTGTCAGTGAGCGTGTGTACACATGTGGCTGTGTCTCTGGGAATGTGTCAGCGCGTGTGTGTACATATATGGCCGTGTCTATGGGAGTGCATCAGCGAATGTGTGCATTATATGTGGCCATGACTCTGGGGGTGTATCAGCACACGTGTGTACACATGTGGCCATGTCTCTAGAAGTGCGTCAGCGCGCATGTGTACACATGTGGCCATGTCTCTAGGAGTGCGTCAGCGCGCGTGTGTACACATGTGGCTGTGTCTCTGGGAATGCGTCAGTGAGCGCATGTGTGTGTGCCTGTGTCTGTGGGAGTGCGTCAGTGAGTGTGTGTATACATGTGGCCATGTCTCTGGGAGTGTGTCAGCGAGCGTGTGTACACATGTGGCCGTGTCTCTGGGAGTGTGTCAGCGAGTGTGTGTACACATGTGGCCGTGTCTCTGGGAGTGTGTCAGCGAGCGTGTGTACACATGTGGCCATGTCTCTGGGAGTGTGTCAGCGAGCGTGTGTACACATGTGGCCATGTCTTTGGGAGCGCGTCAGCGTGCATGTGTACACATGTAGCCGTGTCTCTGGGAGTGCGTCAGCGCGTGTGTGTGTGCCTGTGTCTGTGGGAGTGTGTCAGCATGTGTGTGTGTGTATGTGTGTATATGTGTGTGTGTGCCAGTGTCTCTGAGTGTGTGTCGGTGTGTGTGTGTGTGAGTGTGTGTGTGCCAGTGTCTCTGGGAGCGTGTCAGCATGTGTGTTTGTGTCTGTATGTGTGTGTGTGTACCAGTGTTTCTGGGAGTGTGTCAACGTGTGTGTGCGTGTGCCAGTGTCTCTGGGAGTGTATCAGTGTGTGTGTGTGTGTGTGCATGTGCCAGCGTCTCTGGGAGTGTGTCAGCGTGTGTGTGTGTGTGCATGTGCCAGCGTCTCTGGGAGTGTGTCAGCGTGTGTGTGTGTGCGCCAGTGTCTCTGGGAGTGTGTCAGCGTGCGTGTGTGTGTGTGTGCCAGTGTCTCTGGAAGTGTGTCAGCGTGCGTGTGTGTGTGTGTGCCAGTGTCTCTGGGAGTGTGTCAGCGTGTGTGTGTGTGTGTCTGTCAGTGTCTCTGGGAGTGTGTCAGCGTGTGTGTGTGTGTGGCAGTGTCTCTGGGAGTGCGTGAGCGTGTGTGTGGCAGTGTCTCTGGGAGTGCGTCAGCGTGTGTGTGTAGTGTGTGTGTGTGTGGCAGTGTCTCTGGGAGTGCGTGAGCGTGTGTGTGGCAGTGTCTCTGGGAGTGCGTCAGCGTGTGTGCGCACCAGTGTCTCTGGGTGTGCGTCAGTGTCAGCGTGTGTGTGTGTGTGTCTGTCAGTATCTCTGGGAGTGTGTCAGCGTGCGTGTGTGTGTGTGTGTGTGCCAGTGTCTCTGGGAGTGTGTCAGCGTGTGTGTGTACGTGTCTGTCAGTGTCTCTGGGAGTGTGTCAGCGTGTGTGTGTGTGTGTGTGTGTGGCAGTGTCTTTGGGAGTGCGTGAGCGTGTGTGCGCACCAGTGTCTCTGTGAGTGCGTCAGTGTCAGCGTGTGTGTGCCAGTGTCTTTGTGAGTGTGTCAGTGTCAGTATGTGTGTGTGTGCGTGTGTGTGTGTGTGTGTGTGCCAGTGTCTCTGTGAGTGTGTCAGTGTCAGTGTGTGTGTGTGTCTGTCAATGTCTCTGGGAGTGTGTCAGTGTCAGCGTGTGTGCCAGTGTCTCTGGGAGTGTGTCAGTGTCAGCGTGTGTGTGCCAGCGTCTCTGGGAGTGTGTCAGTGTCAGTGTGTGTGCCAGTGTCTCTGAGTGTGTGTCAGTGTCTCTGGGAGTGCGTCGGTGTCAGCGTGTGCACATCCGGTGTGTGCGCGCACACTTGTCATTGGGAGTGTGCACACCTGCGTGTGCCTGTGTCTCTGGGCATATGCCCGTGTGTGTGTGTGTGTTGGTGCCTGTGTTTCTGAGAATGTGTGAGTGTGTCCATCATACTGTATTCACATCTCTTGTCTGTCTGTATCGCATCCACATCCTTTTGTTACTTAGATACACACACACACACAGACACAGACAGCACCCAGAACAGCCCCAGCTCCCCCACCAGAACCCATACAATGTGAACTCACGTGCCAGATCACGAAGAAGATCAGAGAGGCGCAGAGGACCAGGGTCAACATGTAGCAGAAAGCAGCGAAGGTGAAAGCCATTTCTGTGTCTGATATAGACACTGACACACAGAGAGAGAGAGAGAGAGAGAGAGCCACAACCTGTTCCTCTCCCTGTGTCTGTGAAAGACCGTTTCTGGGCTGTCTCCCCCTTTGGACGGGCTGCAGTTGCTACATCGCCTGCCTCCCGACAGACAACATCAGGATAACTTCAGCCCCTGGTCTGTAGCAGCTCCTCTCGGTGCTCTCTCTCTCTCTCTCTCTCTCCCACTGACGCACTTGCAATTCCTGTTGGCTTTTTGTTTTGAATTGTTGAAGCAGACACAATTATTCAAGGCCAGGTGACTGGAGTCGGGGGGGGGGGAGGGGGGGAAGGTGGCAGAGAGTCTAGCTGGAGGCTGGGTTCCACAATAATATTTGCACCTCCTTCCTCCAATATCCTCTGGCAAGTGTTGCACAGTCTCCCTTCGTTTCTCAGTCTTTGCTTTATCAGGTGCAGGATGTTTTTTTAGGGGGTGGTGGGGGGGTGGGGGGGTGGGATGGGGAGGAAACTGCTCTGCCGTCTCTTGTGGTGGCAAGTGGCTTTCGCTAAATATTCTAGCTCTTGGAGGGGAGGGACGAAGGAGACGATAGTTCGGTACCAGCTCTCTCTCTCTGTCTACGTGATATCAACAAAAAAAACGATGGGAAATCAATCCCGTTCCTGGGAAATGCAGGATTTTCACGCTGCGTTTCATTCCCGTCAAATTTATTTCGCATCTTATTCCCCATTTAAATTTAGTTTGGGTTTTATTCCCGTTGAATTTATTTCGCGTCCCTCTTCCAAGCCCTTCCCTACTGGAGAACGGGAAATCTTTGTCGGTTGGGCTTGTAATTTCTGACAGTCCGGGTAAGGAAGGGGAGACTCTATGTTCTGTTTATATCGTTAATGCTGCTTTCCCTTCCCCCCCCCCCCAGTGGAGCTGGGGAGGGGATTGTTGGAAATGCATTGTTCCCGTTCCAACCTGGGGATTGCCCACACCCTCTATTTATCCCCCTGTCTCTGTCTGCCCCCTTGTGCCCTTCTTTTTATTTGAGCCGGCTTATTTTCTCTCTCATTCTCTCTATCACTGTCGCTCAGTTCTCCCTATGCATTCACGTTCTCTCCATCTCTATCTAGCTCTGTCTTGCACCCCCCCCCCCCCCAGTTGTTGACTGCTCTGTGAGACCTATTAAAACCTTTTCTCCGGTGCGGTGTATGAAAGTGGGCAGAATGGCCGCCAGGCTGTGATGACTTCGCTCGAACCTCCGGGTTAATGCAGCAAGCCGATCGTCATTTGATCCGAATTAAACGGAGTTAGAGATTTAAGATTCCGATTAAAAGGGACAGATTCGGTAATAATGATCCAGCTCCTCTGATCTCATGAACCATTGTGAATACGGCCAGTTCATGGCAGCGCGTTTAAAATGAATTTTAGTGTTGGCTCCTGGCTCCCCCTGCCTGCCACTGTCTACCCCTGCCTGCCCCTGTCTCCCCTTGCCTGCCCCTGTCTCCCCCTGCCTGCCCCTGTCTACTCCTGACTGCCCCTGTCTCCCCCTGACTGCCCCTGTCTACTCCTGACTGCCCCTGTCTCCCCCTGCCTGCCCCTGTCTCCCCTTGCCTGCCCGTGTCTCCCCTTGCCTGCCCCTGTCTCCCCTGCCTGCCCCTGTCTCCCCCTGCCTGCCCCTGTCTCCCCCTGCCTGCCCCTGTCTCCCCCTGCCTGCCCCTGTCTCCCCTGCCTGCCCCTGTCTCCCCCTGCCTGCCCCTGTCTCCCCCTGCCTGCCCCCGTCTACCCCTGCGTGCCCCCGTCTACCCCTGCCTGCCCCTGTCTACCCCTGCCTGCTCCCGTCTAGCATTGCCTGCCCCTGTCTCCCCTGCCTGCCCCTGTCTCCCCCTCCCTGCCCCTGTCTACCCCCTGCCTGCCCCAATCTACCCCCTGCCTGCCCGTCTCTCCCCTGCCTGCCCCTGTCTCCCCCTGCCTGCCCCTGTCTCCCCCTGCCTGCCCCTGTCTCCCCCTGCCTGCCCCCGTCTACCCCTGCGTGCCCCCGTCTACCCCTGCATGCCCGTGTCTCCCCTTGCCTGCCCCTGTCTCCCCTGCCTGCCCCTGTCTCCCCCTGCCTGCCCCTGTCTCCCCCTGCCTGCCCCTGTCTCCCCTGCCTGCCCCTGTCTCCCCCTGCCTTCCCCTGTCTCCCCCTGCCTTCCCCTGTCTCCCCCTGCCTGCCCCTGTCTCCCCCTGCCTGCCCCTGTCTACCCCTGCCTGCTCCCGTATAGCATTGCCTGCCCCTGTCTCCCCTGCCTGCCCCTGTCTACCCCTCCCTGCCCCTGTCTACCCCCTGCCTGCCCCAATCTACCCCCTGCCTGCCCGTCTCTCCCCTGCCTGCCCCTGTCTACCCCTCCCTGCCCCTGTCTACCCCCTGCCTGCACCGATCTGCCCCCTGCCTGCCCGTCTCTCCCCTGCCTGCCCCTGTCTACCCCTCCCTGCCCCTGTCTACGCCCTGCCTGCCCCTGTCTCCCCCGCCTGCCTGTCTCCCCCTGCCTGCTCCTGTCTAGCCCCTGCCTGCCTCCGTCTACCCCTGCCTGCCCCCGCCTCGCCGTGCCTGCGACTGTCTACCCCTGCCTGCCCGTCTGCCCCTGCCTGCCCTTGCCTACCCCTACCTGTTCCCCTCTAGCCTGTCTGCCGCTGTCTAGTCCTACCTGCCCCGTCTAGTCCTGCCTGCCCCTGTCTAGCCCTGCCTGTCCCCATCTCCCCTTGCCTGCCCCTGTCTACCCCTGCCAGCTCCCATCCACCCCTGCCGGCTCCCATCTACACCTGCCTGCCCCCGCCTCGCCGTGCCTGCCCCTGTCTACCCCTGCCAGCTCCCATCCACCCCTGCCGGCTCCCATCTACACCTGCCTGCCCCTGTCTCCCCCTGCCTGCCCCTGTCTCCCCCTGCCTGCCCCTGTCTATCCCTGCCTGCCCATGTCTCGCCCTGCCCGCTTCTGCCTCCCCCTGCCTGCCCCTGTCTACCAGTGCCTGCCCCTGTCTAACCCCTGCCTGCCCCTGTCTAACCCCTGCCTGCCCCTGTCTAACCCCTGCCTGCCCGTCTGCCCCTGCCTGCCCATGTCTCGCCCTGCCCGCTTCTGCCTCCCCCTGCCTGCCCCGTCTAGCTCTGCCTGCCCCTGTTTACCCCTGCCTGCCCCTGTCTACCCCTGCCTGCCCCTGTCTACCAGTGCCTGCCCCTGTCTAACCCCTGCCTACCCGTCTGCCCCTGCCTGTCCCCGTCTAGCCCTGCCTGACACTGTCTAGCCCTGCCTGTCCTTGTCGCTCCCTGCCTGTTCCCCTCTAGCCCTGCCTGCCCCTGTCTAGCCCCTGCCTGCCCCCATCTAGCCCTGCCTGCTCATGTCTACCACTGCCTGCCCGTCGAGCCCCTGCCTGCCCTATCTACTCCTGCCTGCCCCATCTCACATTGCCTGCCCCTGTCTTGCCCTGCCTGCCCCTATCTAGCCCTGCCTGCCCCTGTCTACCCCCTGCCTGCCCCTGTCTAGCCCTCTGCCCCTGTCTGGGCCCTGCCTGCCCCCGTCTACCCTGCCAGCTCCCATCTACTCCAGCCTGCCCCTGTCTACCCCTGCCTGCCCCGTCTAGCCCTGCCTGCCCCATCTCCCCCACCTGCCCTCTCTAGCTCTGCCTACCCGTGTCTAGCCCTGCCTGCTCCCATCTACCCCTGCCTGCTCTTGTCTAGCCCTGCCATCCCCCGTCTATCCCTGCCTGCTCCTGTCTCCCCCTGTCTAGCTCTGCCTGTTCCCATCTACCCCTGTCTGCTCCTGTCTACCCCTGCCTACCCCCGTCTAGCCCTGTCTACCACTGCCTGCATGTCAAGCCCCTGCCTGCCCCCGCCTACCCCTGCCTGCGCCCATCTACCCTTGCCTGCCCCTGTCTCCCCCTGCCTGCCCCTGTCTAGCCCTGCCTGCCCGTCTGCCCCTGCCTGCCCCGTCTAGCCCTGCCAGTTCCCCTCTAGCCTGCCTGCCCCCGTTTACCCCTGCCTGCCCTCATCTAGCCCTGCCTGCTCCTGTCTACCACTGCCTGCCCATCGAGCCCCTGCCTGCCCCGTCTACCCCTGCCTGCCCCGTCTAGCCCTGCCTGCCCCCGCCTACTCCTGCCTGCCCCGTCTCCCCTGCCTGCCCCTGTCTAGCCCTGCCTGCCCCGTCTGGGCCCTGCCTGCCCCCCTCTACCCTGCCAGCTCCCATCTACCCCTGCCGCTCCCATCTATGCCTGCCTGCCACCATCTCACCCTGCCTGCCCCTGTCTACCCCTGCCTGCCCCATCTAGCCCTGCCTGCCCCATCTCCCCCGCCTGCCCTCTCTAGCTCTGCCTACCCGTCGACTACTGCCTGCCCCTGTCTAGCCCCTGCCTGCCCCGTCTATCCCTGCCTGCACCTGCCTATCCCTGCCTGCCCCTGTCTAGCCCCTGCCTGCCCCGTCTATCCCTGCCTGCACCTGCCTATCCCTGCCTGCCCCTGTCTCCCCCTGCCTGCCCCGTCTATCCCTGCCTGCACCTGCCTATCCCTGCCTGCCCCTGTCTCCCCCTGCCTGCCCCTGTCTAGCCCTGCCTGCCCTTGTCTAGCCCTGCCTGCCCACTCCTGTCTATCCCTGCCTGCTCCCATCTATCCCTGCCTGCCCCTGTCTACCCCTGCCTGCCCCTGTCTACCCCTGCCTGCCCCTGTCTACAACTGCCTGCTCCCGTCTACCCCTGCCTGCTCCCATCTACCCCTGCCTGCCAGTCTACCCCTGCGCTGCCCCGTCTCTCCCACCTGCCCCCTCTAGCCCTGCCTGCCCCTGTCTACCCCTGCCTGTGCCTGTCTATGTCTGCCTGCTCCAATCTACCCCTGCCTGTCCCGTCTACCCCTGCCTGTCCCTGTCTACCCCTGCCTGCTCCAATCTACCCCTGCCTGCTCCCATCTACCCCTGCCTGCTCCTGTCTATCCCTGCCTGGTCCCATCTACCCCTGCCTGCTCCTGTCTATGTCTGCCTGCTCCCATCTACCCCTGCCTGGTCCCATCTACCCCTGCCTGCTCCTGTCTATGTCTGCCTGCTCCCATCTACCCCTGCCTGGTCCCATCTACCCCTGCCTGCCCCTGTCTAGCCCTGCCTGCCCCTGTCTATCCCTGCCTGGTCCCATCTACCCCTGCCTCCCCCTGTCTATCCCTGCCTGGTCCCATCTACCCCTGCCTGCTCCTGTCTATGTCTGCCTGCTCCAATCTACCCCTGCCTGTCCCGTCTACCCCTGCCTGTCCCTGTCTACCCCTGCCTGCTCCCATCTACCCCTGCCTGCTCCCATCTACCCCTGCCTGCTCCCATCTACCCCTGCCTGCCCCTGTCTAGCCCTGCCTGCCCCTGTCTAGCCCTGCCTGGTCCCATCTACCCCTGCCTGCGCCTGTCTATGTCTGCCTGCTCCAATCTACCCCTGCCTGTCCTGTCTACCCCTGCCGGTCCCTGTCTACCCCTACCTGCTCTAATCTACCCCTGCCTGCTCCCATCTACCCCTGCCTGGTCCCATCTAACCCTGCCTGCCCCTGTCTCGCCCTGCCTGCCCCTGTCTCCCCCTGCCTGCCCCTGTCTCTCCCTGCCTGCCCCCGTCCAGCCCTCCCTTCTCCCGTCTATTCCTGCCTGCCCCTGTCTACCTCTGCCTGCTCCCTTCTACCCCTGCCTACCCCTGTCTACTCCTGCCTGCTCCAATCTACTCCTGCCTGTCCCCATCTACTCCTGCCTGCCGCGTCTACCACTGCCTGCTCCCATCGATCCCTGCCTGCTCCCGGCCAGCCCTGCCTGCCCCTGCCTACCCCAGCCAGCCCCTGTCTATACCTGCCTGCCCCTGTCTCCCCCTGCCAGCCCATCTACCCCTTCCTGCCCCTGTCTACCCCTGCCTGCTCCCATCTATCCCTGCCTGCCCTGTCTACCCCTGCCTGCACCTGTTTAGCCCTGACTGCCCCATCTAGCCCTCCCTGCTGCCGTGTAGCCCTGCCTGCTCCTGTTTCCCCCCTGCCTGCCCCTGTCTACACCTGCCAGCCGCCGTCTAGCCCTGCCTTCTCCCGTGTAGCCCTGCCTGCCCGTCTACCCCTGACTGCCCCTGTCTATTCCTGCCTGCCCCTGTCTAGCCTTGCCTGCCCCTGTCTACCCCTGCCTGCTCCCATCTACTCCTGCTTGCCCCTGTCAACCCCTGTAAACCCCGTCTGTCCCTGTCTACACCTGCCTGCCACTGTCTACCCCTGCCTTCCCCATCTCCCTCTGCCTGCCCCTGTCTAGCCCTGCCTGCTCCTGTCTCCCCTGCCTGCCCCTGTCTACCCCTGCCTGCCCCTGTCCAGCCCTACCTGCCCTTGTCTACCCCTTCCTTCTCCTGTCTACACCTGCCTGCCCCTGTCTACGCCTGCCAGCTCTCATCTACCCCTGCCTGCCCCTGTCTCCCCCTGCCTGCCCCTGTCTCCCCCTGCCTGCTCCTGTCTAGCCCCTGCCTGCCCCGTCTACCCCTGCCTGCCCCATCTACCCCTGCCTGCCCCGTCTGCCCCTGCCTGCTCCTGTGTACCCCTGCCTGCCCCTATATAGCCCTGCCTGCCCCTGTCTCCCCCGCCTGCTCCCATCTCCCCCTGCCTGCCCCTGACTCCCCCGCCTGCTCCCGTCTCCCCCTGCCTGCCCCTGTCTCCCCCTGCCTGCCCCTGTCTAGCCCTGCCTGCTCCCGTCTCCCCCTGCCTGCTCCCGTCTCCCCCTGCCTGCCCCTGTCTAGCCCTGCCTGCTCCCGTCTCCCCCTGCCTGCTCCCGTCTCCCCCTGCCTGCCCCTGTCTAGCCCTGCCTGCTCCCATCAACCCCTGCCTGCTCCCATCTCCCCCTGCCTGCCCCTGTCTAGCCCTGCCTGCCCGTCTCCCCCGCCTGCTCCTGTCTACCCCCTGCCTGCTGCCCTCTAGCCCTGCCTGCACCTGTCTACCCCTGCCTGCTCCTGTGTTCCCCTGCCTGCTCCCATCCAGCACACCTACCCGTCTACCCCTGCCTGCTCCCAACTACCCCTGCCGGCTCCCATCTACCTCTGCTTCCCGTGTCTAGCCTGCCTGCTCCCGGCCAGCCCTGCCTGCCCCTGTCTACCTCAGCCTGCCCTTGTCTCCCCCTGCTTGCCCTTGTCTCCCCCTGCCAGCCCCTGTCTACCCCTGCCTGCTCCCATCTATCTCTGCCTGCTCCTGTCTACCTCTGCCTGCTCCCATCTGTCCCTGCCTGCCCCTGTCTACCCCTGCCTGCCTCTCTCTACCCCTGCCTGCCTCTCTCTACCCCTGCCTGCTCCCATCTAGCCCTCCCTGCTCCCATCTTACCCTGCCTGTCTCTGTCTACCCCTGCCTGGCCCTGTCTACCCTGCCTGCTCCCATTTACCCCTGCCTGCTCCCATCTAACCCTGCTTGCCCCTGTCTAGCCCCTGCCTGCCCATGTCTAGCCATCCCTGCCCCATCTACCTCTGCCTGCTCCTGTCTACCCCTGCCTGCCCCGGTCTAGCCCTGCCTGCTCCCATCTCCCCCTGCCTGCTCCCATCTCCCCCTGCCTGCCCCCGTCTAGCCCTACCTGCCCGTCTATTCCTGCCTGCCCCCATCTAGCCCTGCCTGCTCCTGTCTACCCCTGCCTTGCTCTGTCTACCCCTGCCTGCCCCTGCCTGTCCCTGTCTAGTCCTGCCTCCCCATCTCCCCCTGCCTGCCTCTGTCTACCCCTGCCTGCCCTTGTCAAGCCCTGCCTCCCCATCTCCTCCTGCCTCCCCTGTGTACCCCTGCCTCTCCCTGTCTACCCCTGCCTGTAATTGTCTAGCCCTGCCTGCCCCTGCCTATCCCTGCCTGCCTCATCTCCCCCTGCCTGCCCCTGTCTCCCCCTGCCTGCCCTTGTCTCCCCCTGCCTGCCCGTGTCTCCCCCTGCCTGCCCCTGTCTAGCCCTGCCTGCCCGTCTACCCCTGCGTGCTCCCATCTACCCCTGCCTGCCACTGTCTACCCCGCCTGCCCCCACCTAGACCTGCATTCTCCCATCTAGCCCTGCCTGCCCCTTTCTCCCCCTGGCTGCCCCTATCTACCCCTTCCTGCCCCCGTCTACCCCTGCCTGCTCCCATCTAGCCCTGCCTGCCCCTGTCTCCCCTGGCTGCCCCTATCTAGCCCTTCCTGCCCCTGTCTCCCCCGGCTGCCCCGTCTAGTCCTGCCTGCCCCTGTCTAGCCCTGCCTCCCCATCTCCCCCTGCCTGCCCGCTCCTGTCTAGCCCTGTCTCCCCCTGCCTGCCCCTGTCTCCCCCTGCCTGCCCCTGTCTAGCCCTGCCTCCCCATCTCCCCCTGCCTGCCCGCTCCTGTCTAGCCCTGTCTCCCCCTGCCTGCCCCTGTCTCCCCCTGCCTGCCCCTGTCTCCCCCTGCCTGCCCCTGTCTAGCCCTGCCTCCCCATCTCCCCCTGCCTGCCCGCTCCTGTCTAGCCCTGTCTCCCCCTGCCTGCCCCTGTCTCCCCCTGCCTGCCCCTGTCTCCCCCTGCCTGCCCCTGTCTATTCATTCTTGCCGAGACCTGTCTGCCTCCCCCTGGTGTTATGTGGATTTGTGTGATCCTGACTGTGTCCTGTCTCGTCCTCTCTGTGTCTGTCTGTGTCCTGTCTCGTCCTGTCTGTGTCTGTCTGTGTCTGTCTGTGTCTCCCTGCTCCTCTGACTGTCTCTGTCTGTGCCCAATCTCTGTCTCTGTTTCCATCAAAACCTTGATCAGGACTTCCAATGAAAGTGTTAAATTCATTAAAGTAACCACCAAAACATACACTGTCTCTTGGGTCTTGTAGATGTTTAGGGGCGGCACGGTGGCACAGTGGTTAGCACTGCTGCCTCACAGCGCCAGGGACCTGGGTTCAATTCCCGCCTCAGGCAACTGTCTGTGTGGAGTTTGCACATTCTCCCCCGTGTCTGCGTGGGTTTCCTCCGGGTGCTCCGGTTTCCTCCCACAGTCCAAAGATGTGCAGGTTAGGGTGGATTGGCCATGTTAAATTGGGTGTTAGGTAAGGGGTAGGGGTATGGGTGGGTTACTCTTCGGAGGGTCGGTGTGGGCTTGTTGGGCCGAAGGGCCTGTTTCCACACTGTAGGGAATCTAATCTTTAAAAAACTGCATGCAGTGCTTCAGTTGTGGCCTAACCAGCATTTTATACATCTCAAGACCAAATGGCTTACTGGTGTATAACACACACACACCATCCTAGCCCACACACACACACACCCCACACACACACACTCCCCACACACACACACACCCCACACACACACACTCCCCACACACACACACCCCCCACACACACACACCCCCCACACACACACCATCCTAGCCCACACACACACACCCCACACACACACACTCCCCACACACACACACCCCACACACACACCCCCCACACACACACCCCCCCCACACACACACCCCACACACACACACTCCCCACACACACACACCCCCCACACACACACACCCCCCACACACACCCCCCCACACACACACACCCCCCCCACACACACACACCCCCCACACACACACCCCCCACACACACACCCCCCACACACACACCCCCCACACACACACCCCCCCCACACACACACACACCCCCACACACACACACCCCCCCACACACACACACCCCCCCACACACACCACCACCCCCCACACACACACCCCCCCCCCACACACTCAACAACACACCATCCCACCCGCCCCCCACACCCACACACACGCCAACCCCTCCCACACACACCATCCCCCCCACACACACACCAACACCCCCCCACACACACACACACACACCCCCACACACCCACACACCCCCCTCACATACCCCCACACACTCAACAACACACCATCCCACCCACCCCCCACACCCACACACACGCCAACCCCTCCCACACACACCATCCCCCACACACACACACCAACACCCCCCCACACACACACACACACCCCCCTCACATACCCCCACACACTCAACAACACACCATCCCACCCGCCCCCCACACCCACACACACGCCAACCCCTCCCACACACACCATCCCCCCCACACACACACCAACACCCCCCCACACACACACACACCCCCCCCCACACACCCACACACCCCCCTCACATACCCCCACACACTCAACA
>NC_092769.1:67304957-67312457 GCF_047496795.1 Chiloscyllium punctatum
CTCTGGCAGCTCATTCCATACATGTACCACCCTCTGCCCCTTAGGTCCCTTCTAAGTCTTGCCCCTCTCACCCTAAAGCTCTGGAATCTCCCACCCCAGGAAAAATACTTTGTCTATTTACCATAACCATGCCCCTCATGGTTTTATAAACCCACATGGTTTTATAAAGGTCGCCCCTCAGCCTCCAGGGAAAACAGCTCCGCCTATTCAACCCATCTATATAGCGCAAATCCTCCAACCCTGGCAACATCCCTATAAATCCTTTCTGAGTCCTTTCAAGTTTCACAAAATCCTTCCAATAGCAGGGAGACCAGAATTGCACATAATATTCCAACAGTGGCCTAACCAATGTCCTGTACAGCCGCAACATGACCTCCCAACTGCTGTACTCAATACTCTGACCAATAAAGGAAAGCATACCAAACGCCTTCTTCACTATCCTCTCTACCTGCGACTCCACTTTCAAGGAGCTATGAACTTGCACTCCAAGGTCTCTTTGTTCAGCAACACTCCCCATGTCCTACCCTGGTTTGCCATTCCAAAATGCAGCACCTCACATTTATCTAAGTTAAACACCATCTGTCACTCCTCGGTCCATTGGCCCATTCTGATCAAGATCCTGTTGTAAACTCTGAGGTAACCTTCATCGCTGTCCAATTTTGGTAGTCATCTGCAAACTCACGAACTGCACTTCTTATGTTCACATCCAAATTGGAATGGTCCGGGTGAGAGAGAGGTCAGCGGGTGGGAAGGTGTCAGAAATGCTGCAAACCATCTGATTCAGGCTGAGACAGTTACCCAGGAGACAGGTGGAGTTGGCTGACAGGACACAGCGTTAGTTGTTGGTAACCAAAGTCTTCCTGATGAAGAGATTTTGCCTGAAACGTCGATTTTCCTGCTCCTTGGATGCTGCCTGACCTGCTGTGCTTTTCCAGCACCACTCTAATCTTGCCTCTAATCTCCAGCATCTGCAGTCCCCACTTCTGCCGAACCAAAGTGTCCACTCAGGCTGACATTGTGTTTTTTTTTCTTTTTCTTAAGTTTTTTTTCTGTTTTTCTTTTCCTTAGTGCTTATTTTACCTCAGCATCCCTGTGTGTGCAGGCGTTGGACACAGTAAAAAAAACAAATGTGAAAATTGTTATTCATTTTCCACTATCAGGAAGATAGGAAACACCCAAGTAGCGAGTGACAACAATGCTGTGTGATAGGGAGGGCAGGGATTAAATCAAAATCGAGTTGGAGGGGGAAATAATACACTCCACTCCCTGCGGTGCCCACCTCTCCCTAAACAACTCCAGGGTGTTGGTGGACACCGCGTGCTCCTTCTCCAGAGACACCCGGGCTCTAACGTAACCGCGGAAGAGGGGCAGGCAGTCGGCCCTAACGACCCCCTCCACGGCCTACAGCCTGGACCTGGTTATGGCCGGTTTCGCCGTGCTAAATTGTCCCATAGTGCCCAGGGATGTGCAGGTTAGGGTGGATTGGCCGTGCTAAATTGTCCCATAGTGCCCAGGGATGTGCAGGTTAGGGTGGATTGGCCGTGCTAAATTGTCCCATAGTGCCCAGGGATGTGCAGGTTAGGGTGGATTGGCCGTGCTAAATTGTCCCATAGTGCCCAGGGATGTGCAGGTTAGGGTGGATTTGCTGTGCTAAATTGTCCCATAGTGCCCAGGGATGTGCAGGTTAGGGTGGATTGACCGTGCTAAATTGTCCCATAGTGCCCAGGGATGTGCAGGTTAGGGTGGATTGGCCGTGCTAAATTGTCCCATAGTGCCCAGGGATGTGCAGGTTAGGGTGGATTGGCCGTGCTAAATTGTCCCATAGTGCCCAGGGATGTGCAGGTTAGGGTGGATTTGCTGTGCTAAATTGTCCCATAGTGCCCAGGGATGTGTAGGTTAGGGTGGATTGGCCGTGCTAAATTGTCCCATAGTGCCCAGGGATGTGCAGGTTAGGGTGGATTGGCCGTGCTAAATTGTCCCATAGTGCCCAGGGATGTGCAGGTTAGGGTGGATTGGCCGTGCTAAATTGTCCCATAGTGCCCAGGGATGTGCAGGTTAGGGTGGATTGGCCGTGCTAAATTGTCCCATAGTGTCCAGGGATGTGCAGGTTAGGGTGGATTGGCCGTGCTAAATTGTCCCATAGTGCCCAGGGATGTGCAGGTTAGGGTGGATTGGCCGTGCTAAATTGTCCCATAGTTCCCAGGGATGTGCAGGTTAGGGTGGATTGACCGTGCTAAATTGTCCCATAGTGCCCAGGGATGTGCAGGTTAGGGTGGATTGGCCATGCTAAATTGTCCCATAGTGTCCAGAGATGTGCAGGTTGGGGTGGGTTAGCCGTGCTAAATTGTCCCATAGTGTCCAGAGATGTGCAGGTTAGGGTGGATTGGCCGTGCTAAATTGTCCCATAGTGTCCAGAGATGTGCAGGTTAGGGTGGATTGGCCGTGCTAAATTGTCCCATAGTGCCCAGAGATGTGCAGGTTAGGGTGGATTGGCCGTGCTAAATTGTCCCATAGTGTCCAGGGATGTGCAGGTTAGGGTGGATTGGCCGTGCTAAATTGTCCCATAGTGCCCAGAGATGTGCAGGTTAGGGTGGATTGGCCGTGCTAAATTGTCCCATAGTGTCCAGGGATGTGCAGGTTAGGGTGGATTGGCCGTGCTAAATTGTCCCATAGTGTCCAGAGATGTGCAGGTTAGGGTGGATTGGCCGTGCTAAATTGTCCCATAGTGCCCAGAGATGTGCAGGTTAGGGTGGATTGGCCGTGCTAAATTGTCCCATAGTGTCCAGGGATGTGCAGGTTAGGGTGGATTGGCCGTGCTAAATTGCCCCATAGTGCCCAGGGATGTGCAGGTTAAGTGGGTTAGCCGTGCTAAATTGTCCCATAGTGCCCAGGGATGTGCAGGTTAAGTGGGTTAGCCATGGGAAATGTGAGATTATAGGGGGTATATCTGAGTGGGATTCTCCTCAGGAGGTCAGTGTGGACCCACTGGGCCAAATGGCCTGCTTCCATATTATAGGGATTCTATGAACTTTAAGATTTCTATCCAAACGTTCGTGGCTGGGAAACTCTACAAATTCCAACATTTCCGCGACATTGATGGCGAGTTACACACACACACAAACAGACTCACACACAAGAGCACAGATAAAAACATACATTCAGATACATACACATATGTACATGCACACATGAACATATGCACATTATGTGACAAAGCTTCTCCTTTCACAAAGCTATGTTATTCTTGTTTTTTTTTCAGAGGGGTCATAAAGGCAGAGGTCCCGATATGTCTGGAAATATATACTTGAAAAGGCTTTTTAATTTTTTTTAAACTCTTGTACAATTAAAGATTGGCCAGTTCTCCCAGCCCAAGTTTTAGCCAGCAGCCTGTTAGAGGCTGCTGCTCAAAGAAAGAGCTCCATCCTGATCCTCCCTCTCTCTCTGACAGCTGTCTCCTTTAAGAATCTGTGTTTCATCTTACCTTTTTGCCAAGGGAATGTTTATGGGACGTAGCAAGTATTTGGAACAGCAGCACTAAGTTGCGCTAGAGCGGATTGGGTTTTCAGGTCAGTGAAGTTATTCTAAATGTAGTGTCCAATTTAGTGTTTGTTACAGTCCTTGCATGGTATTTTGTAAATGACATTAGTTTTGCTTGTTGTCTGTATAGGGTCTTTCTCAAGTTCATTAGCTGCTGTTTTAGTGTGTTGGTGGGTTTGTGGGGTACCATGATGCCAAGGGGTCTGAGTAGTCTGGCAGTCATTTCCGAGATGTTTTGATGTAGGGGAAGAGTGTCTCGGGTTTCTGGATGCGTTTTGTCTGTTTGTTTGGGTTGGTTGCTGAGAAATCAGCAGATTTCTCAAGCAAAACTAATGTCATTTACAAAATACCGTGCAAGGACTGTAACAAACACTACATTGGACAAACAGGCAGAAAACTAGCCACCAGGATACATGAACACCAACTAACCACAAAATGACATGACCCTCTCTCACTAGTATCCTTACATACAGATAAGGAAGGACACCACTTCGACTGGGACAACATATCCATTCTAGGACAAGCCAAACAGAGACACGCACAAGAATTCCTAAAAGCATGGCATTCCAACTGGAACTCTATCAACAAACACATTGGCTTGGATCCCATTTACCACCCCCTGAGAAAAAGAACAGGAAATGACGTCACCAACCCAAGGAAACCCAAGTATATAAATGGAAAACAGGAATCTTCAGCAGTGCTTTGTCCAGAGGCTCACTGAAGATGTTACCGTGTATGGTGACAAAACATCTGAAAATGTACCATCCAGCTCAGCGAGCAAACCTATATCCATAACCTCAAACTCTTCTCAAAACTCGCTAACTCCAGGGTATTTTAGTAGGACTTCACCGAGGCAGCCATTTTCTAATTGAAAAATGTTGAGCCCATCAAGATGAATCTTTCTCAACCAATTCCACCCGGGTAGGCCTGGGTTCGAGCCTTTCACGACCAAGAGGGTAGCTACACCAACTGCTTCTCAAAGGAGACTGGAACCAAAGTCATACCCTTAATCTGCAATGGCTCCCCAGTGTATATTCTCAGTTTGGCTGAGGTCTTGTGCAAACTTGATGGATGAAGTGTTATGGACCAGGCCAGACGCTCTCAAAATATTTTACGAAGGTAGCCTAGACTCGAACTTTTAATATTTTAAAAGCAGACGTGAAATGTGTTCCAGGTGGTCAAAACCACCCAGCTTTAAGTGAAATACAATTCATTCAAACACTACAGTTGAAACATGATTAAAAGAAAGTGGAATTTAGCATAACTTAACTATTGGAAAACGTAACTGATCCAATACAATAACTATTACTAATTAACTGATCCAATGCAGTAACATCCCGTAACCATACCCTTTGGCAAAAAGGGAAATCCAAACACAGATTGTTACAGGCAGGAGGGGGCAACCTCCAGAGAGAGATTTCAAAGCAAGTCAGAGGAATCCTTTACTGGAGTTGCAACACCCCTGGTCTCCAACATCTTGTGACTGTTACAGCGAAAACAAACTGGGGAAAAACCCTGAAACTGGGAGAACTGGTCACTCCCCTTCCATTGCTAAGCTAGACCCTTCAGCACCTCTCTTCAAATCAAACTAAGGATGAAATAACCTTTTTGAAGTGACAGCATCATCACAGGAGTCCTGAGTGAATATTGTTAAAGACAGATTCTGCAGCTACTGCTGCTCAAGTATCGACCTCCGTGGGAGCTGGGTGAGCATTGAACTAAACATTCATTTTAATCACTCCCGACTTGGATGTCACGAAGCAATTTACTTATTCCAACGCACATGTAGGGGGACTTTCCAGGGTGTGCACTCTCCTGTATACCAGCCCAGGAGATTTCTTACTCAAGTCAGGGCTTGTAGGACTCCTTTGCTGTCTCGAGTCAGCACCTACAATGACTTGTGGTCCAGATGCTGAAGAACCTTTTAGCCACTTGACTGAGGCTTGGATTTGTTGTGAGGTATCTGCTGTGGGCTGGCCTAGGGTCCCTCTGCTCAGGATATGTCCTGCCTGAGGCTCAGGGGTTTGCCTACACTCAGGTTGTGTTTCTCAAGCTCAGTCGGACAGGGTGAGGGTGTCCACTTCCATTGAGGTGCCCTATAGTTCCCATGTTCCACTTGCCACATCTTCTAAGGACAAAGCCAGCTGTAGTGCCTGTCTGAAGTCCAGTTGGGCCTCAGCTGGTAGCCACTTCTGTATGGTTACATCATTAATCTCACATACCAAACCGTCTCTCAGCATCTCATTCAGGGTTAACCCAAAGTCAGTCATCTCAACCTCACCAAAAAAACCCAAAACAGATACCCCGATTCTCTAACAGCTGAATAAAACCGATTGTGTCTCAGGAATAGAGAAGGTTTGAGGTTGTAACATTCCTTAACCAAATCTGGCAACTCTTGGAAAGTTTTAGTGTCTGGTGCCTCTGGGAACGTTAAGCCCCTTATAATCGAAAATGCTGCAGATCCGCAAGCAGTCTGAAGATTACTCCTGCCTTTTCTTCTGCCCCAATATCATTTGCCTGGAAAATATATCACATTCTTTCGACATCCTGGGCCAAGTCTTCAACAGCGGGATTAAATGAGTCAAGCTTTCCAAATAAAGGCGTGATGCCAGAAATGTTTACCCTACTCCAAGATGACTGCTATGAGCGAATGTTCTTCAGGCACGTACTGTTTTCTCCCATCGACACTGAAATAACTGCACAGAAACCCCGTATCCCATCACCAAGTCACCCTTTATTTACCTGGGCACAGAGCAGTGGCTGTGGCCAGCCAGCTCAGAGTCAGTCCCTGAACTGAGGAGATTCTGAATCTCCTGTTAATATTGGCCAGCCAGGGCTTTCCTGATCGGCTCAGGTTACGACCCCAACCAAGGACCCCACAGTGCCGCTGCTTCCAACCCAGGAGCTCCACATTCCGCCTCCCCTACAGAACCTGTTGGCCAAGAAAGATGCATTTGTAATCCTTGAAGTTAGCCCACAGGCCAGCTACAATTTTCTCCTGAGAAACATGTGTTCTGAAACCTTTAAATTTGTGTTACATGTTGATTTCTTTTATTTTATTGTCATTTGTTGGCATAATAAACATCCCTGTTAATCTAAACCTGAATCTGTAGCATCACACATTTGTACTTCTGTGAAAGGCAACCTTGCTGAAAACAAAGTAAAAATAATATGATTTGTCAAGCCCTTTTTCAGGGTGGTATCTGACTTACAGTCATGGAGTCAGAGAGATGTACAGGACGGAAACAGACCCTTCGGTCCAACTCATCCATGCCAACCAGATAGCCTAAATTCATCTAGTCCCAGTTGCCAGCATTTAGCCCATATCCCTCCAAACCCTTCCTATTCATATACCCCTCCAGATGCCTTTTAAATGTTGTCATTGTACCATCCTCCATCACTTCCTCTGGCAGCCCATTCCATACACGTACCACCCTCTGTGTGAAAGAGTTGCTCCTTGGGTCCCTTTTATATCTTTCCCCTCTCACCTTAAACCTACACCCTCTAGTTCTGGACTCCCACCACCCCCCCACCCCACCTTAGGGAAAAGACCTTGACTATTTACCCTATCCATGCCCCTCATGATTTTATAAACCTCTATAAGGTCACCCCTCAGCCTCCGACGCTCCAGGGAAAACAGCCCCCAGCCTGTTCAGCCTCTCCCTGTAGCTCAAACCCTCCAACCCCTTGCAACATCCTTTTCAGAACTCTTTCAAGTTCTTGCCTACAGAAGGGAAATAAGAATTGTCCAGTAATAACATCACTTGGGATCTTAATGCTTCTGAGAACTAACAACTATTAGTTAGTGTTTCTTTAAATTAATCTCATCACAGAGAAAGTTTTTTTTTAGTTTTCATTAGTTGATCTACAAATGTATGTGTGCGAGATTTATTTAGAAGCGTAAATATTGATATTTTTATGTTTAAAACTGTGAGCTAATCAGCTTTCTACCTTTGCTAAGTA
>NC_092769.1:67314957-67385364 GCF_047496795.1 Chiloscyllium punctatum
ACCGAGAGAGAGAGACAGACAGAGAGACAGAGAGAGAGACAGAGAGAGAGACAGAGAGAGACAGAGAGAGTGCATACCGAGAGAGAGAGACAGACAGAGAGACAGACAGAGAGACATACAGAGAGACAGAGAGAGTGCATACCGAGAGAGAGAGAGACAGACAGAGAGACAGAGAGAGACAGAGAGACAGAGAGAGTGCATACCTAGAGAGAGAGAGACAGACAGAGAGACAGGGAGAGACAGAGAGACAGAGAGAGTGCATACCGAGAGAGAGAGACAGACAGAGAGACAGAGAGAGACAGAGAGACAGAGAGAGTGCATACCGAGAGAGAGAGACAGAGAGAGACAGAGAGAGTGCATACCGAGAGAGAGAGAGAGAGACAGAGAGAGTGCATACCGAGAGAGAGAGACAGACAGAGAGACAGAGAGAGTGCATACCGAGAGAGAGAGACAGACAGAGAGTCAGAGAGAGACAGAGAGAGACAGAGAGAGTGCATACCGAGAGAGAGAGAGAGACAGAGAGACAGAGAGACAGAGAGAGTGCATACCGAGAAAGAGAGACAGACAGAGAGACAGAGAGAGACAGAGAGAGTGCATACCTCTAACCTCAGGAGTCAAGCTTTCCAACTAAAGGCGTGATGCCAGAAATGTTTACCCCACTCCAAGATGACTGCTGTGAGTGAATGTTCTTCAGGCACGTACTGTTTTCTCCCAGTGGAGTAGTGGGTGAGAGCGGTACTGGGTGAGTTATAGAGTGATAGAGATTTACAACATGGAAACAGACCTTCAGTCCAATTCATCTACACTGACCAGATATCCTAAATCAATCTCGTCCCACTTGGCCCATATCCCTCTAAACTCTTCCCATCCCAGGTGTCTTTTAAATGCTGTATTTGTACCAGCCTCCACCACTTCCTCTGGCACCTCATTCCACACACACACACACCACCCTCTGCGTGAAAGATTTGCCCCTTAGGTCCCTTTTAAATCTTTCCCCTCTCAGCTGAAACCTATGCCCTCTAGTTCTGGAGGCCACATCCCCGGGGAATAAACTTTACGTATTTACCCTATCCATGTCCATCATGATTTTATTTAACTCGATAATCAGAGAAATCATAAAATCCCTGCAGTGTGGAAACAGGCCACTGGGCCCAACGAGTGCACACCGACCCTCCGAAGAATAATCCACTCAGACCCACGCCACTATCCTATTACTATACAACAGCCAGTGTGAGATAAAGATATAAACGCGTAATCAGATTATGGAAAGATGTAGGAGCAACAGGGTGGTGTCGATGGGAGATTTTAATTTTCCCAACATGGACTGGGATCACTGAGTGTTAGAGGTCTGGGTGGAGCAGAATTTGTAAGGAGCATCCAGGAGGGTTTTCTAGAGCATTATGTAAATAGTCCAACTCGGGAAGGGGCCATACTGGACCCGGTATTGGGGAGTGAGCCCGGCCAGGTGGGTGGAGTTTCAGGAGGGGATTACTTTGGGAATAGTGATCACAATTCCATAAGTTTTAGGATACTCATGGTCAAAGACGAGAGTGGTCCTAAAGGAAGAACGCTAACCTGGGGGGGGCAAGGCCAACTAGAGCAAAATTCGGCAGGAGCTGGGGAATGTGGATTGGGAGCAGGCCTTTAAAGGGAAATCCACATTCAGTATGTGGGAGGCTTTTAAAGAGAGGCTGATTAGAATTCAGGAGAGAGATGTTCCCGTGAAAATGAGGGATAGAAATGGCAAGATTAGGGAACCAACAATGACAGGTGAAATTGTGAGAGTGGCTAAGAGGAAAAAGGATGTATACATAAGGGCTAGGTGACTGAAGACAGACAAAGCTATGGAAAAATATCGGGAAAGAAGGACCAATCTGAAACGAAGAATTAAGGGGGCTAAAAGGGATCATGAAATATCTTTAGCAAATCCCAAAGTCTATTATTAATATATAAGGAGCAAGAGGGTAACTCTAGAAAGAGTTGGCTCACTCAAGGACAAAGGCGGAAAGTTATGTGAGGACACACAGAGAATGGGTGAGATTCTTAACGAGTTCTTTGCATTGGTATTCACCGAGGAGAGGGACATGGCGGATGTTGAGGTTAGGGATAGATGTTTGATTACTCACGGTCAAGTCGGCATAAGGAGAGAGGAATTGTTGGGTATTCTTAAAGGCATTAAGGTGGACAAGTCCCCAGGTCCAGATGGGATCTTTCCCAGGTTACTGAGGGAAACGAGAGAGAGGAAATAGCTGGGGCTTTAACAGATATCTTTGCCGCACCCTTGAACAGAGGACTGGAGAATTGCTAAAGTTGTCTCCTTGTTTCAGAAGGGTAGCAGGGTTAATCCAGATAATTATAGACCGGTGAGCCTGATGTCAATGGTAGGGAAGATACTGGAGAAGATACTGAGGGGATAGAATCTATTTACATTTGGAAGAAAATGGGCTTATCAGTGATAGGCAGATTGTTTTGTGCAGGGGAGGTCATGTCTTACCAACTTAATTGAATTCTTTGATGAAGTGACAAAATTGATTGATAAGGGAAGGACACATGGACTTCAATAAGGCGTTTGATAAGGTTCCCCATGGGAGGCTGATGGAGAAAGTGAAGTCGCATGGGGTCCAGGGTATACTAGCTAAACGGATAGAGAACTGGCTGGGCAGCAGGAGGCACAGTGTAACGGTCAAAACGGAGACCTGTGACCAGTGGTGTTCCACAGGGATCCGTGTTGGGACCACAGTTGTCTGTGATATACATAAATGATCTGGAGGAAGGTATTGTTGGCCTGATTTGCAGATGACACTAAGATCGGTGGAGTAGCAGATAGTGAAGGGGGCTGTCCGAGAATGCAGCAGAATATAGACAGATTGGAGAGGGGGGCAGAGAAATGGCAGATGGAGTTCAATCTGGGTAAATGCGAGGTGATGCATTTTGGAAGATCCGATTCAAGAGCGAACTATACAGTAAATGGAAAAGCCCTGGGGGATATTGATGTACAGAGAGATCTGGGTGTTCACGTTCATTGTACCCTGAAGGTGGCAATGTAGGTCAATAGAGTGGTCAAAAAAATATACGGCAGGCTTTCCTTCATCGGACGGGGTATTGAGTACAAGAGTTGACGGTCATGTTACAGTTGTATAGGACTTTGGTTCGGCCACATTTGGAATACTGCGAACAATTCTGGTCGCCACTTTACCAAAAGGATGTGGAGGCTTTGGAGACAGTGCAGTAGAGGTTCACCAGGGTGTTGCCTGGTATGGAGGGTGATGGCTATGAGCAGAGGCTGAGTATAGTAGGAGCATTTTCATTAGAAAGACAAAGGTTGAGGAGGGACCTGATTGAGGTCTACAAAATCATGAGAGGTATTGACAGAATAGATAGCAAGAAGCTTTTTCCCAGAGTCGGGGACTCGTGAGAGGGGAAAAGTTTAGGGGAGATAAGCGTGGAAAGTTCTTTATGCAGAGGGTGGTGGGTACCTGGAATGCTTTGCCAGCGGAGGTGGTAGGGATGGGAATGATAGCATCACTTACGATGCATCTAGACAGATACATGAATGGGCAGGGAGTGGAGATCCTTAGAAAATAGGTGACAGGTTTAGACCAAGGACTTGGATTGGCGCAGGCTTGGAGGGCCAAAGGGCCTGTTCCTGTGCTGTAATTTTCTTTGTCTTTACATTTCCCCTGACTAATGCACTTAACCTACACATCCCTGGACACTGTGGGGTAATTTAGCATGGCCAATCCACCCTAACTCGCATGTCTTTGGACTGTGTGAGGAAACAGGCGCGCCCGGAGGAAACCCACCCAGAAAAGGGGAGAATGTGCAAACTCCACACAGACAGTCGCCCGAGGCTGGAACCAAACCTGTGTCCCTAGCATTGTGAGGCAGCAGTGCTAACCACTGAGCCACCGTGCTGCCCAAAGGTCACCCCTCAACCTCTGACACTCCAGGGAGAGCAGCCCCAGCCTGTTCAACCTCTCCCTAGCTCAAACCCTCCAACCCCAGCAACATCCTTATAAACCTTTTCTGAACCCTTTCAAGTTTCACAACATCATTCCCACATTAGGGAGGCGAGAGTTGTACGCAATACTCCAATTGTAGTCAAATCAATGTCCTATACCATTGATTCTCAACAGTGTTTTGGCCCAGCCCCCCCCCCCTCCCCCCCCAGGAGCTCTTCCCAGGTTCTAGGGCCCCTCTTTTAAACAGGGATACAACACAAACAGATAGACAGAGTCCCAGGGTATTGCGACGGTCCGGGTTGGGCGGGTTAGAAGCTTGTTCAGCTTGTGCTGCGGTGCGGAGCTCTGCAATGTGATCCTCCTAGCTCGCCGCCATCTTGGATCCCCCGAAGATGGCTTTTAGTACACACCTTTATTGGTGTGGAGCAGAGGAGTTGGGAAGTCATGTTGCGGATGTACAAGGCATTGGTTCGGCCACGTATGTAACACCACGTTCAATGCTCGTCTCCCTACTATAGGAAAAATGTTGTTCAAATTTAAAGGGTTCAGAAAAGATTGACAAGAATGTTGCCAGGGTTGGAAGGTTTAAGCTATAGTGAGAAGCTGAATAGACTGGGGCTGTTTTCCCTGGAGTGTCGGAGGCTGAGGGGTGACTTTATAGAGATTTACAAAATCATGAGGGGCACGGATATGGTGGATAGTCAAGGTCTTTTCCCCAGAGTAGGGGAATCCAAAACTGGGCAGCATAGGTTTAGGGTGAGAGGGGAAAGATGTAAAAGGGACCTAAGGGGCAACCTTTTCACCCAGAGGGTGGTACGTGTATGGAATGAGCTGCCAGAGGAAGTGATGGAGGCTGATACAATGACAACATTTAAAAGGCATCTGGATGGGGACATGAATAGGGAGGGTTTGGGGGGATATGGGCCAAGTGCTGGCAGGTGGGACTGGATTAATTTAGGATATCTGGTCGGCATGGAAGAGTTGGGCCGAAGGGTCTGTTTCCATGCTGTAGATCTCTATGACTCTATTAAGTTAGGATATCTGGTCGGCATGGACGGGTTGGGCCGAAGGGTCTGTTTCCGTGCTGTACATCTCTATGACTCTATGACTGTATGATTAGGAGGTGCACAGCTCACAGTGATGACAACATGTTAGCTTTTTGATATTGAGATGAGAGGGATTGGAGTGAGTCGCAAGCAGGTAAAAAAGGTGGATGAAGAAGCATCTCTCAAGTATAAAACATACAGACAGAGGGCAGGATTTCTCCCTCCCCATGGAGTTAAAACAACCTGAGACAACAACCTGAGTGACGATATAACATGTAAAAAGGAAGGGGTTAACCCATGGCTTCAACATTCAGAAAGGGCCTGGCGATGGTGCAGGAGGGGCCTACTGGAACTGGTTGTCGAGATGAGGGGATTAGAGATAATAATGGAGAGACCAGAGAAGTTGAGGTTGTTGTCGCTCGACCCCAGAGTCAGCGAAGAGGAGATGGGGCAGTGGAGTGGAAGGTGGACAGAGTGAGTGAAGAGAAAATGCTTTCAGTGGCTGAATGACCAAAAACCAACTTCACAGATTCACACAGTACAGTGAAGGCCACTTGGCCCATCAAGTCAGCTTCGAAGCTCACTGATTGAAGGTGGAGGAGTGATGCGTGCTTTCCACAATGTGTCAGCAATGTTGGACCTATGCTGCTTGCGATTGTGATGGAGATAGACTCAATAACAGTCTTCGAAAGATCATTTGGAGAGGCCGGGGGTTGGTGGAAATGTCACCAGGCAATGTTCTCGGAACACGGGTTCAACTCCCACAATGGTAGCTGGTGAAGCTGATCCTTTTTTTTTGGGATCAAGGAACAGCTAGTCAAAGGATGACAGTACAACCACTGTAAATTAAAAACCCCACCTGGTTCAGTAATGTCCCTTGAGGGAAGGGAATCTGCCATCTTTACTTGGTCTGGCCTACATGTGACCTCCGACCCCACAGCGTTGACTCTGACATGGCCGCACAGTTCAAAGGCAATAAAGGATGGGCGATAAATGTTGGCCCAGTCAGTGACGCCCACATCCCACGAACGAACGAAAGAAGTCGGGCAAAAACGTGAATGGAAAGTGTCGCGCGGATAGGGATAGAAGGGCTGGAGTGACTTGAACTTCTCTTTGAAAGAAGCTTGATGGGCCAAACGGCCTCATTCTGAGGTGGCCTATTTTTTCAATTAGATTAGATTAGATTAGATTACTTTACAGTGTGGAAACAGGCCCTTCGGCCCAACAAGTCCACACCGCCCCGCCGAAGCGCAACCCACCCATACCCCTACATCTACCCCTTACCTAACACTACGGGCAATTTAGCATGGCCAATTCACCTGACCTGCACATCTTTGGACTGTGGGAGGAAACCGGAGCACCCGGAGGAAACCCATGCAGACACTGGGAGAACGTGCAAACTCCACACAGAGAGTCGCCTGAGGCGGGAATTGAACCGGGGTCTCTGGCGCTGTGAGGCAGCAGTGCTAACCACTGTGCCGCAGTGCCGCCCAAACTTTTGTGGTTCTGCAATCCACAGTGGAGAAACAGACCATTCAGTCCAACAGGTTACATGCCTGCCCATTTGCTTCACACAAGTCCTTTCCGCCATACATCACCCAACCCCATTGACAGCCTATCTGTTCAATGAGTGTGGACATACAAAGCAACCTGGGGGTTCTCGGAGAGTAGACAGGCAGTGCCAATCACCAACAATCTGTCCAGGGCCACCCATGTTGAAGCCACGGTCAAGAAGGCACAACAACGCCTCGTCTTTCTCAGGAGGCTAAGGAAATTCGGCCCTGTCCATAAGAATCCTCACCAACAGATGGACCATCATAGAAAGCATTCTGTCCGAATGCATCGCGGCTTGGTATGGCATCTGCTCTGCCCAGAACCATCAGGGAGCTGTGAACACGGCCCAGTCCATCACCAACCTCCCATCCACTGACTCCACCTACACTCCCCACTGCCTCGGGAAGGCAGCCGACATCATCAGAGACCCCCTCCCGCCCCGGTTACAATCTCTTCCAACCTCTTCCCTCAGGCAGAAGGTACAAAAGCACAAAGACACGGACCCACAGATTCAATCTTCCCCGTTGTTATCAGACTGCTGATGAAGGGCTTATGCCCGAAACGTCGACTCTCCTGCTCCTCGGATGCTGCCTGACCTGCTGTGCTTTTCCAGCACCACAGTTTTTGACTCTGATCTCCAGCATCTGCAGCCCTCACTTTCCCTTCTGAATGTTCCTCTCAAATTTCAAACCTAATGTTATCTCGCTTTTTATTCGCCTTCTCTGCAGCTGTAATGGTGTATTCCTCGCTCTGTTCTATCACCCTATGACCTTTGTGTGGTATGATCTGCCTGTACTGCGTGCAAAACAAACTTTTCACTGTACTTAGGTACATGTGACAATAATAAATCAAATCAAATCAGAGCTGCAGGGCCAGCAATGAGGAAGGGAAATGGTTTATTGGCCTTCATTGTAAGAGGATTTGAACTCAGAAGTAGGGGTTTCTTACGGCAATTAATTTGGGTCCTGCTGAGACTCACATCTGGAGTATTGTATGCAGGTTTGGTCTCCTTACCTCAGGAAAGATATACCTGCTGTCAAGGGAGTGCAGCAGGCTGATATCAGGGATCAGGATTAGTGTGGTGCTGGAAAAGCACAGCAGGACAGGCAGCATCCGAGGAGCAGGAAAATCGACGTTTTGGGCAAACGCCCTTCATCGGGGATGGTAGGACTTCCCCATGAGGAGAAATTGGTTCGACTGGGCCCAAATTCACTCCAGTCCAGTAGGGTGAGGGGCGGGGGGAAAAGATGTTGAAGACTATAAAATTCTATCATGGCTGGATGCCAGGAGGACATTTCTCCTCGTTTTGAACCAGGGGACAGAGTCTTAGGCTACATGGTCTAGATGAGGCTGAGATGAGGAAACACGCCATCACTCAATATGGTGATGAACTTGTGAAATTCTCTCTCACAGAGTCGGCCAAGTCTCTGAATATATTCACGGGAGAGATTGATACTTTTTTCTATAGAACACTGGAGGCATTGGGGAAGTAGGAATATGGTTTCAAGATAGAGGACCAGCCACGACCATACTGGATGGCAGAACCAGGCTCAAAGGGTCGAATGGCCTACTCCGAGCTTCTCCGTTTCTCCTTCACATGTTCACTCGGTTTGCCTCCATCGAGTCTGAAAGGTATTGACCCCGACGACCTTGTGGGAGTGAATTCCTCATCCTCCTTGGACAGAGAAGCATCTCCTGAATTTCCCATTGGATTTGTCAGTGAGTGTCTTTCACCTTCACAGAGTCTCCGCTACCCCCATTATTGGGACCATATCTTATCCTACGCACCGAATGTCATCAGCATTTACTATCATGTCTGTTCAGCCTCCCGAGTAAGCGTGGTTTATGATCATCCACCACAAGTAAGCTAAAAACGTAATAAGGGGGGAAAAAGCAAAGGAATTGGCAAGAGGTACCAAAAGCAAAACTACAGGAAAGATCTTACCGGTGACATCAAACGCAACATAAATTCAAAGAGTCGTGTCACAGAAACAGACCCTTGGGTCTGGTCAGTCCATGCTGGCCAAACTAAAGTAGTCCCATTTGCCTGCATTTTGCACAAATCCCTCTTAACTTTTCCTATCCATGTACCAATCCAAATTGTTTTTAAATGTTATAACTGCGCCAGCAGTTACCACTTCCCCTGGCAGCTCGATCTGTACACGCACCACCCTCAGTGATAAGGTTGCCCCCTCAAGTCCCTTTTAAGTCTTTCCCCTCTCAGCCAAAGTCTTTGCTGTTTAGTTTTGAATTCCCACTACTCTAGGGAAAAGACCTTGGCTATTCACTTTATCTGTGTCCCTTGTGATTTTATAGAACCTCTATAAGATCACCCCCCCCCCCCCCCCCACCCCCCAGCCACCAATGCTCCAGGGAAAAATGCCCAGCCGACCCAGCCTCTCCTTATAACTCAGCCCCTCCAGTCCTGGTAACACCTTTTCTGCACCCTTTCCAATTTAATGAAATATTTTTTTGCACCCTGTAACGATGCTGCCCCTTTAACAAGGTTATGTTGTCCTTCGTTTTTTTTCAAGAGGGGTTGTAAAGGCAGAGGTTCCGATGTGTCTGGATATGGCTACTTTAAAGCAATGGCAGGGGAGTGGCCAGTTCTCCCAGTTCAGGTTTTTTTTTTCTTGTTTGGTCTGTTTTAGCAGGCAGTCAGAAATTGCTGATGCCCTACAGAAACAGCTACAGTGAAAAGTCTTCCAATAAATTTTGTGTAACAGTAATCTGGAAGGCTGGTCTAAGCTTGTATGATGGGTCAATGGAACTCCACATGTTACAACAAAGATCAATACTGTTATGAAGGTCTAAGGGGTACTGTACCTTTAAGAGAGTTGAAAGGACTTAGAGAGACACACAGAGTGCTGGAGAGAGTGAGGACTGCAGATGCTGGAGAGTCAGAGAGTGTGGTGCTGGAAAAGCACAGCGAGTCATGCAGCATCCAAGGAGCAGGAGAGTCGACATTCGGGCATAAGCCCTTCAACTGGTTCTGACCTCCCAGCGGAGTCTGTAGCGTACAACTACTGAGGTCACAGCTATAAGACAGCTTACCTGAGAGGTTTGTCTATGTATTCATTAAACCTCACTTCTACACCTTTCCTCTCCCCAAGTACCTACTTTTCAGAGTTATAAACTAAATGTATTTTCAACATTATTGACTGAGACACTAGTATTCCCCTTATGACAAAATGAATTCCCAGCGCTTGCCCTGTGAAGGATCAGGAATCAGAGGGATCTCGGTGTACAGGTCCACCGGGGGTTCCTTAAGGTATCAGGAGAAGTAGACAAAGTGATTCAGAAGGCAGAAGTGATACTTGCCTGTATTCATCGAGGCACAGAGTTTAAGAGCAGGGAGGTGATGCTGGAACTGTATAAGATGCTGGTTAGGCCACAATTAGAGAATTATGTGCAGTTCTGGGATCCACATTGTAGGAGGGATGTGAGAGCACTGGAGAGGGTGCACAGGGAGATTTTCGAGGAGAAAGTGAGGACTGCAGATGCTGGAGATCAGAGCTGAAAATGTGTTGCTGGAAAAGCGCAGCAGGTCAGGCAGCATCCAAGGAGCAGGAGAATCGACATTTCGGAAGGGCTTATGCCCGAAACGTCGATTCTCCTGCTCCTTGGATGCTGCCTGACCTGCTGCACTTTTCCAGCAACACATTTTCAGCACAGGGAGATTTCCCAGGACGTTGCTTGGACTGGAGAGCATTAGTTATGTAGAGATTGGACAGACCGGAGTTGTTTACCATCGAGCCGAGGAGATTGAGAGGGGACATGACTGAGATAGGTAAAATTATGAGGGGCATAAAATGTGAGACAGGAAGAAACCTCACCCCTGGATGGAGGGCTCGCTGACCGGGGGGACATCGATTGAATGGAAGGGACGGGAGATTTAAGAGGGGATGTGAGGGAAAACGTTTTCGCCCAGAAGATGGTGTGTGGTGGATCAGACCAAATCCCCTCAACATCCGAAAGGAGAACACCAACACTCACCAATCACTGTCTTTGAGTCCAATAATCCTGAACCCAACCTGATCCAGACAAGAACACCCAGTTTGTTGTGGATCGGACCAAACCCCCACAAAATATCTCAAGGAGACAGCTTCAACCTTATTGTTTCATTTCATTGAAAGGCAAGTGCAAGGCACTCACAATTTTGTGTCCCTCATAATTTTACCTATCTCAATCACGTCCCCTCTCAATCTCCTCGGCTCGATGGAAAACAATTCCGGTCTGTCCAATCTCTCTTCATAACTAATACTCTCCAGTACGGGCAACATCCTGGATTCGAGATGTGATTTAATTGGGCCACCACTAGGCTTTAATAAAATGCATTTTATTCAACAACACAGCTAAAATAAAAACAGAAAAAGAATTGCATAGCTTGAACTCTCTTGCAATTCTTCATAAAATATTATTTAACTACTAATCATCAATATCGCGGCATCCCGTAATCATACCCTTGGCAAACGCCAACTCAGTAAAACAGAATTTCCTCACGTGGTATCTCCCTTCCAGTCCAGGAGAAAGGAACACCGAAAAAAGACACATTCCAGCAGCAGGGAGAGAACTCAAGTGTTTTGCTGCAGTGGAGAGAGAGCTACATCCAGCAGCTTCAACAGCTCACTGCTAACCCCAACCGGAAGCAAAAACTAAAACTCTAGGTCTGTGTGAGCCGGACTCCACTCACTTGTGCTCCTTTTGTCTAATTTTTTTTCAAAAAAGGACATAGGGGATCAAAGCTGTTTACTCACTACTTCAGAAGCAGACATTCCAGTATCTTAAAACTATCACCCCGCAACTTGTAGCTATGCCCCCCTTGTACAAGCTGACGTCATCATCCTAGGAAAAAGACTCTGACTGTCTACCCTATCTAATCCTCTGATCATCTTGTATGTCTCTATTAAATCCCCGCTGAGCCTTCCTCTTTTTCCAAGCCTGCCTCCTGAAGTCAATCGAACAATTCCACGGCACTCATCCATGGATTCCATCAATAAACATGTTGACCTGGACCCAATATTCCGACACTGCAACAAACAACCGGAAGCAGTGGGAGTGACGCCAAGTAAATTCCAACCGACACCGTGCAGTAGTGCTTCATAGGAGGCTCCACAGCGCTGAGGATGTCACATAGACAGGGGACAAAACGGCTGCAAAACCAACTCCCCAGCTCGACGAACAACAACTGCAACTGAACCTCCATCTACGCATCTCGACACGAACCACGTGATGCTCCAAAGGTTCCTTCCATGTGTGACTAAAAATCGCCAGATCATCAACGTGCACCACACAACCGGGGAATCTCAAAGATGACATTATTGGCTAGTCTTTGAAATACGGCTGGGGCATTCTTCAAACCAAACGGCATGGCTTCAAGATGAAGGGCTTATGACTGAAACGTCGATTCTCCTGCTCCTCGGATGCTGCCTGACCTGCTGCGCTTTTCCAGCACTACACTCTCGACTCTGATCTCCAGCGTCTGCAGTCCTCACTTTCTCATAGTCCATTTGGTGCCATGAAAGGTGAAATTGCCTTTGCTCTTTCAGATAAACTGCCAGTATTCTCTGAGTAAGTCCAGCTTAGAAATATAAGTTGCTTGTCTCACCTTTTCTTGAAAACGTGCAACAGGAAACAAAACCAGGTTTTGTAACAGCCTTGACTTTGCGACAAAAAGTGTGGTGCTAGAAAAGCACAGCCGGTCAGGTAGCATCTGAGGAGCAGGGGTGTTGACTTTTCGGGCATAAGCTCTTCATCAGGAAGACATGATAGAGTCATAGAGATCTACAGCACGGAAACAGACCCTTCGGTCCAACCCGTCCATGCCGACCAGATATCCCAACCCAATCTAGTCCCACCTACCAGCGCCTGACCCATATCCCTCCAAACCCTTCCTATTCATATCTCCATCCAGATGCCTCTTAAATGTTGTCATTGTACCAGCCTCCACCACTTCCTCTGGCAGCTCATTCCATACACGCACCACCCTCTGGGTGAAAAAGTTGCCCCTTAGGTCCCTTTTATATCTTTCCCCTCCCACTCTAAACCTATGCCCCTCTAGTTCTGGACTCCCCCACCCCAGGGAAAAGACCTTGTCTATTTACCCTATCCATGCCCCTCATGATTTTATAAACCTCTATAAGGTCACCCCTCAGCCTCCGATGCTCCAGGGAAAACAGCCCCAGCCTGTTCAGCCCCTTGCTATAGCTCAAACCCTCAAATCCTGGTAACATCCTCATAAATCTTTTCTGAACCCTTTTCAAGTTTCACAACATCTTTCCGATAGGAAGGAGACCAGAACTGAATGCAATATTCCAAAAATGGCCTAACCAGTGTCCTGTACAATATGACCTCCCAACTCCTGGACTCAATCCTCTGACCAATAAAGGAAAGCATACCAAACACCTTCTTCACTATCCTATCTACCTGCGACTCCATGTTCAAGGAGCAATGAACCTGCACTCCAAGGTCTCTTTGTTCAGGAACAGTCCCTAGGACCTTACCATTAAGTGTATAAGTCCTGCTAAGATTTGCTTTCCCAAAAATGCAGCACTTCATCATGCTTTGGGGTGGCACGGTGGCTCAGTGGTTAGCACTGCTGCCTCACAGCACCAGGGTCCCAGGTTCGATTCCAGCCTCGGGCGACTGTCTGTGTGGAGTTTGCACATTCTGCGTGGGTTTCCTCTGGGTGCTCCAGTCCAAAGATGTGTAGGTCAGGTGAATTGGCCATGCTAAATTGCCCATAGGTTAGCTGCGTTACTCAGAGGGGAATGGGTCTGGGTGGGTTACTCTTCAGAGGGTCAGTGTGGACTTGTTGGGCAGAAGGGCCTGTTTCCACACTGTAGAGAATCTAATCTAATCTCACGTTTATCTAAATTAAACTCTATCTGTCACTTCTCAGCCCTTGGCCCATATGATCAAGATCCCTGTGAAGGGCTTCGAGCTGAAATACCGATTCTCCTGCTCCTTGGATCCTGCCTGACCTGCTGTGATTTTCCAGCACCACACGTTTTGACTCTGATCTCCAGCATCTGCAGACCTCACTTTCTCCTTGACTTCGTGACAGTCCACACATAATCATTGGGTACCATCTGGTTTTGACACCATTACAATTGCTGAGCCCCATTCGCTGCAAGTCATTTCAATTATGTCATTTCTGAGCATTCTTTCAGTCTCTTTTTGAACCTGTGCCGATTTTAGAGGGTTAAGTCTATAAGGCTGTTGCTTAATTGGAACAGCATGTCAATATCTACATCATGTGTAGTAAATTTAGTACTTCACACATTTCTCTGTTTTAGGTCATTTTGATTTTATTCTGGAAGGTAACTCAATAGTTTGTCCCAATTTTTGGGAATGTTCTCATTGTCCAATTTAATTGGAGGAAGGTCTAATGCAGTATCAACTGGATTTGGTTGTTCACGCTGAACTCTAACCAGTGAAACATTCTCCTTCCTTATCAAAATACTGTTTGAGCATATTCGCATAACACACTCTGTGAGTTTCCCTGATAAGTAACATTCTTATGAAATAATTCATCTCACTGAATTTCCTTTCAGTTTGATTTGGCCCACTAAACCTTGCTTTTAAAGGTTCACTTACCACCAGACGTAACGCTGACACTTTATCTCCACTAGCGAAACCATGAATTTTTGATTTCTTGTCTGCTTCCTGTTTCATCACATGCTGTGCTACTTTCAAATGCTGTCCCCTAGCCAACTCACACACTCTATTTAAACTCTCCCTACCATTTGTGTCTGGGGGTGTGCACATTGGGCGGATTAGTGATGGGAGCTGCAGGGATAAGATAGGGTGGGGGGGGTGAATCTGAGTGGGACGCTCTTAGGAGAATCGGTGTGGATTAGAGTGGTGCTGGAAAAGCGCAGCAGTTCAGGCAGCATCCGAGGAGCAGGAAAATCAACATTTCGGGCAAAAACCCTTTATCAGGAATACCTGATTTTCCTGCTCCTTGGATGCTGCCTGAACTGCTGCGCTTTTCCAGCACCACTCTAATCCGGAATCTGGTTTCCAGCATCTGCAGTCCTTGTTTTTACCTAGGAGAATCGGGGTGGAATGGTTAGGCCGAATGGCCTGTTTCCACACTGGAGGGATTCTATAGATTTGACACACAGTCCAAATATGTGACCTCTGAACTCTGACTCCCTTATCAAGTGGTCTCTCACCTCATACCCTAAAAGTAATACAAATGGACTGAATTTAGTTGATTCATTAGAGGCATCCCTAATTACCAAACGTTCAAATGAGAAACATTCTGTACGAACTCCACCTACACATTTGCTGATGCCCCCACCATTGTAGGATGGATATCACTTCACTTCAGCTCTGGTGAAGAGTCGACTGGACTCAGAACGATGAGGCTGAACACAGGAAAGTGATAGAGTGCTAGGTGTCATGGTGCAAGGATAACAATCTCGCCTTCTCAATGTCAACAAACCAAAAGAACTGATATTGGTTTTGGGAAGAAAGGAGGAGGACTTGCCTCTATCTACATCAATGGAGTTGAGGTGGGACAGGGTGGAGAGCATCACGTTCTTGGGAGTGACGATACCAGACAACCTGTCCAGGGACCTCCCATGGAGATGCGATGGTCAGGAAGGCGCAACAACGTCTCTTCTTCCTCAGGTGGCTCAGGAAGTTCGGCACGTCCATAAGGACCCTCACCAACTTTTACTGGTGCACCACTGAGACCATTCTATCTGGATGCATAATGGCCTGATACAGCAACTGCACTTCCCAGGATTGTGGAAGGTTATGTGCACAGCCCAGACCATCGTGGGAGTCAACCTCCCATTCATGGACTCCATTTACATTTCTGACTGCCATGGAAAGGCTGTCAACATCATCAAAGACACCCGCCCCCACGCACCCCGTCGCCCTGGTAACACTCTCCCAGAACCCCCTCCGTTAGGCAGAAGGTACAGAAACTTGAACACACATACACTAAACAGGTTCAGGAACAGCTTCTTTAGTGCTTTTATTAGACTGATGAATGGACCCTTCCAACTTCAAACAATGTTGATCTTGCTTTGTGCCCCTCCTGTGCAGCTGTAACCCTACACGCCTCGCTCGCTCTGTGGGGTGACACGGTCGCTCAGTGGGTTAGCACTGCTGCCTCCCAGTCCCAGGGTCCCAGGTTTGATTCCACACTTGGGCGACTGTCTGTGTGGAGTTTGCACATTCTCCCTGTGTCTGTGTGGGATTCCCTCCAGGTGCTCTGGTTTCCTCCCGCAATCACAAAGATGTGCAGGTTAGGGTGGATTGGCCGTGCTAAATTGCCCCATAGTGTTAGGTACATTAGTCAGGGGTAAATATAGGGGAGAGGAATGGGTCTGGGTGGGTTACACCTCAGAGGGTTGGTATGGACTTGTTGGGCCGAAGAGCCTGTTTCCATACTGTAGGGAATCTAATCTAACTCTGTGATATTGCATAACGGAATGGCCTCTGGAATTCTAATAGACACATTCATTCAGGTCATCAAAGTTTGGGCGGCACGGTGGCACAGTGGTTAGCATTGCTGCCCCACAGCGCCAGAGACCCGGGTTCAATTCCCGCCTCAAGGACTGGCTGTGTGGAGTTTGCACGTTCTCCCCGTGTCTGTGTGGGTTTGCTCCGGTTTCCTCCCACACTCCAAAGATGTGCAGGTCAGGTGAATTGACCGTGCTAAATTGCTCGCAGTGTTAGGTAAGGGGTAGATGTAGATGTAGATGTAGGGGTATGGGTGGGTACGCTTCGGCGGGGCGGTGTGGACTTGTTGGGCTGAAGGGCCTGTTTCCACACTGGAAGTAATCTAATCTAAAAGTTGATTTTTACTTTTCATTTTAGGGAGAGGCCCCATGCCATCAATTAAGATGCTTGTATCTTTTAAAGATCTTAGTTTCTTTACCTACGCATCCTGGTACACATGAATAAACTTTACCCCCACAGGTAAGTTCTTGAAAGGGATCTGGCACTTTCTTCTTAACCAGTCTGCACGCAGCTTTTTAGCTTTACCTGTGATCGCCCTCACCACTTTAACAAATGCTACTGCCTTATCCTGGCTCACCATATTCGCCTCCCCAGTGCTTTTCCTAAACCTCCAGCGCTGTCACTTAAGACCAGAAGACATAGAAGCAGAAATTAGGCCATTCGACCCATCAAACCTGTGAACTGAGAGACAAGCTGAAGGTGAGGCTGATCGTGTCCGTGAGGGAACGGGGTGGGGGGGGGGATTACAACAGCGCAGCATTTACAATTGCTGGGAACGCAATCAGGATCACTCGATGCGGTTAAGGTTCAACTGTGAAATGAAACTGCTCCACCATTCAATCACGGCTCATAAGTTTCTCAACCCCATTCTCCAACTTCCTCCCATAACCCGAATCCCATTCATAAGACACAGGAGTCGAAATTAGGCCATTCAGCCCACTTCATCTGGGCCTACTTTGATGCCGTGAAGACACCTGATCTTTTTGTATGTCTCCACCTTCCCCACCCCCCACCCCGCCCACACCCAAACAGGTTTCTTTGTTAACCCGTGGTAACCCTCTCTTTACTATCTTCACTGAGATCTGCGTTCCCTTTACCACCTGAGGATCTCTCTTTTCCCCAGTTCCTGTTTCTCACGGATTCGAAATTGATGTTGGATTTGTGAACCAACTCATCATCGTCTGCGACCTCTGCTGCTGACCTTGCCGTTTTTAACCCTCTGCCTTTTCACGTGGGTTTCATCATTCCGGGAAAAGAATGTTTGAACTCCTCCAAAATAATCGTCTCTCTGAGGGCGTCACATGTCGATCTACTTTTAATGCCCTTATCCACCTCTCAAAATTACTTTGTTTGATCCTTTCAAACTCAACGCACGTTAGACCAGAGTCCCGTCATAAAGTGTTGTCTGTAGGCCTTTGGCATGAATTCATAGGCACTTAAGATGGCTTTTTTTTTCACCTCCACATACTCCCAGAAACCTCTTCTGATGGTGAAACAAACACCTCTTTAGCTCTACCTCCCAACTTGGTTTGAATCAATATGGTCACCGGTCATTTCATTTGTTTAGCCACTTTCTGAAATGAAATGAGCAAGGTTACTACGTCCTTCTCGTCGGACGATTTGACATATTGAAACAGATCCCCACCAGCCCTTTGGCTACGATGAGTTTGCTCTCCATTGCTGTCCTCGCCAAACCTGCGAAGGGTTACCCATCCGGACACATTCCCACCTTTTGTCTTTACCTCCTACGTTCGAAATCAACTCTCAGTTTTCAGCTCCAACTTCCCAAGTTCAGAAGCTCTCTCTTTCACCCTGACTTCGGCCTTTTTTCTCTTTAGTCGCTAACTCAAGCAGTTTCATTTCGCGGTTGTGGGAGCCTGACTGCACCCATTCATGCTTTTCCTGTCTAACTCGAAGAAAACACTCAGGCAGCTGAACGCTGTTTACCCACTGCTTTGGAAGCAGCCATTCCAGCCTTGGGGTAATGACTCCACTCTGCAAAAGAAACAGTCCAGCACAAATCTCTCTTAAAGGCACCGTACTTGTCACAGGTGGGATTCTGGAGCTCACTGCCTGTGAAGGTGGGGACAGGCAGAAACCCATCATCGCAATGAAGAAGGACTTGGATTTACAACGCCAAGATCGTGAGCCAAGTGCTGGAGAAATGGGATTTGTACAATTAGGTGGCTGTTTTTGACTCGATGGGGCTGAAGGGCCTTATTCTGTGCTGTCGACCTCCTTTGACCCTGCGACCATCTCCCAGTAAACTCAGTGGGACACAGATTCGAGTGGGAGGCTTCCTAATCCTTCCTTGATCCTATCCTACAAAGTGGAGCAGCAGGACATTAGCTTGAAGGCACTTTCACAATAGCTTCTGTTGAGGGACACCATCCAGCAATGAAAGGCAGGGGGGAATGGTGACATCGCCCCATCAGGAAGGGCTGCGGACTCTTGCCATTTAATACCCAAGACAATTGCAACAGGATTGGCTGTCACCCCACCCCAGTGTAGCACACTGAGAATCAAACCCTGCTATCCCCAGAGTTATTACAAAAGTTCAAGGGTGTTCAGTTAGGATGCAAACATTCCCTGCTTTACCTGGTATTCAGAGCTGGGCTGATAGAAAAACACAGGAACTTCCTGTTCTGAGCAAGATTGACTGTTTCATACTGATAATTAGACTCTCGCTGATAATTAGACACTTACAGTCAGCATTTAACACTGAAAATTAAAACTATAATCCCCTTATAAATTCCACACATGCAGGCACCCATACACACACACCCTCACACATACACACAGACACACACACACCCACTCTCTCTCACACATGCAAAGATGGATATACACACACACAAACACATACAGACAGAGATAGAGACAGACTCATATAAACACACACACACACAAACTGACACAGACAGATAGATACGCACACTCACACAAACGGACAGACACACAGACAGATACAAAGACAGACAAATAGAAAAATGAATACACACACACACTCTCTCACAGTCACTCACTTTCTCTCTCTCACACACACAGACACACGCACACACACACTCTCTCGCTCACATAGGCACACTCACACACACACAGTAACCCTTACATGCGCGCACACACTCTCACACACACACTCTCTCTCACACATTCTCTCTCTCTCACACACACACACAAACACACACACATGCACATACTCACTCACACACACACTTTCTCTCTCTCACACAGGCAGACTCTCCCACACGCAGTCTCTCTCTCACACACACTCTCTCTCACACACACTCTCTCGTCACACACACATATACAAACACTCTCTCTCACACACACATGCACATACTCACTCACATACACACATTCTCTCTCTACACAGACACACTCTCTCACACACAAATGTACACTCCCTCTCACACAGACGTACACACAGACACACACTCTCTCACTCACATACACACATTCTCTCTCACACACACACACTCTCTCAATACACACATACACACACACACACTCTCTCTCACACAGACACACTCACACACATACTAACCCTCACACGCACACACACATTCACACACATACACAAGCACTCTCTCACACACATTCTCTCTCTCTCTCACTCACACACACGTGCACATACTCACTCACACACTCTCTCTCACACACACACTCTCATACACACTGTCTCACACACACACACTTTCTCTCTCACACACACTCTCTCTCACACACATACACACAGATACGCACATTCACACACACATACAAATACGCGCACACACACACACACACACACACAAAAATAGTTTATAGTCAAAGGAAAACTGGGAGGCAATTCAGTTGTTCCATCTCAGATGCTGAGGTGATCCTTTTTTTTCTCGATAAACCAATGCCAGTTTATAGAATCATACAGAACAGAAACAGGCCGTTCGGTGCAACTCGTCCAGACTGACCAGACATCCCAATCTGACCAAGTCCCATTTCCCAGCACCCGGCCCGTATCCCTCTAAACCCTTTCGATTCACATTCCCATCCAGATTCCTTTTGAATGACGTCATTGTAACCAGCCTCTACCACTTCCTCTGGCTGCTCATTCCAGACACGTACCACCCTCTGGGAGAAAAACTTACCCCTCAGTTCCTTTTTAAATCTTTCCCTCTCATCGTAAACTGATGCCTCTCTAGTTTTGGAGTTCCCCACCCTGTGAAAAAGATCTTGGCAATTCGCCCTATCCATGCCCCTCATGGTTTTATAAACATCGAGAAGGTCACCCCTCAGCCTCCAACGCTCCAGGGAAGACAACCCCAGCCTGTTCTGCCTCTCCCTGTAGCTCAACCCCTCCAAACCTGGCCACATTCTTATAACTCTTTTCTGCACCCTCTCAAGTTTAACAATGTTTCCTAAGCAGGGAGACCAAGATTGAATGCAGTATTCCAAAAGTGGCCAGTACAGCTGCAATATCACGTCCCAATTTCTGGACTCAATGTTTTGACCAATGAAGACAAGTGTGCCTTCTTCATCTCCCTGAGTACCTGCGACTCCCACATGTCATGAGTTAAAATAATACTTTAAAAGTACGAACCCATATAATTCCCATGCTGGTCGGAACCTTGCTTTTCATTTGTCGCCTTCCAGATTCTTCCACTGGTTTGCAAAAGGCACAGGGTGGCTGGTTCACTAGTCAAATGTCTCTGACCTACCAATTAAGAGTTACAGCTTAGAACAACTGTTGGCGGAAAAGATAAATGGGTTTTCTTCAGCTTTAAAGTGTGTT
Source organism: Chiloscyllium punctatum (assembly GCF_047496795.1). NCBI lineage: Eukaryota > Metazoa > Chordata > Chondrichthyes > Orectolobiformes > Hemiscylliidae > Chiloscyllium > Chiloscyllium punctatum. The sequence goes on from NC_092769.1 coordinate 67,335,774, forward strand.
TTGACTGCAGAGAACAGAGAGAGACTGCCCCTGAACAGATGGAGATCAAGTAATTTCTCTCAGTACCTTATTCTCATCCTCAAGATGTTCAGTCGCCAGAGAACAAATCAAAAGGTGTTTGTCATCGATAATTGGTCACTAGTCCATTGAACAGCAATTTCTCATTGCCAACCAAAGCTCAGTCTTAATACACCCTCTCAGTCCCAGTTCATCCACAACCATTTTCAATTACTGCTTGCAGGTTAGTTGCTTTACGAAACGTGCAGCAATCGTTTTAAAACATTGGTTTTAAAACCATTATTTCTCAAATCATGAAAAGCACAAACATTATAAAGACATAGTCAACACACCAGTATGACATCCCCTAGATCCTCATACCATACTTTCACGTTTAGGGCAAAGGACAGGAGCGAATCTTTAGGAAGATACAGATTCACTTCTTTGAAGAAGTTGCACAATGTTTGTGAAAAATTAGCGAAATTCTCCTGGGAAGTTGCTGCTTGCACTGGAAGGCTGGGAATCAGGAGGGAAAAGGCTGTGTCTGAAGTTGCCGCAAATTATGCCTGGTGACAAGAGGGGATGTAAGGAGATTCAGCATGGATTGCAAGATGTATCCTGAACCCTGGAGGGGGGGGGGGGGGGTGGCATGGTGGCTCAGTGGATAGCACTGCTGCCTCACAGCACCAGGGTCCCAGGTTCGATTCCAGCCTCAGGTGACTTTCTGTGTGGAGTTTGCACATTCTCCCCGTGTCTGTGTGGGGTTTCCTCCGGGTGCTCCGGTTTCCTCCCACAATCCAAAGATGTGCAGGTCAGGTGAATTGGCCGTGCTAAATTGCCCCATGGTGCTCGGTACGTTAGTCAGAGGGAATGGGACTGGGTGGGTCACTCTTCGGAGGGTCGGTGTGGACTTGTTGGGCCAAAGGCCTGTTTCCACACTAGGGAACCTAATCTAAACACCTGAGAAAGGTGAAGAAACTTCTGGGCTCTAGTGTGCAGGTAGAACATCATTCCCACGTTTCAGAATTGCTGAAGAACCTTCCTGCATTTACAAGCTTCCCATCCTGTTTTCTTCTTCAAAGGTGTTACTAGACACATCCTGTGAGCTGCCTAATGGAAGACCAGTGTGATAACAGTGGAAAGGCCTCCACTCCAGCCTCAATAGACGTAGCTAATGTTTCATGATTAACACCATATGTCGTCCAGACTTGCATCACCCATTAGGAGGGAGGTGCAGAATTCTGTCCCCTCTGATCTGGAACAGGGATCTCGACGTCCTGTGTCAGGGAATGAAGAGAGATTTCCTGAGGAACTTTCTTCACAAAACGACATAATCGGGCCCAATTATGGTACGTTATCAGGTTGCAGGCCCAATTTTGTGATTGTGTGCCTCCTAGGGAGGGGCATCTCTGCTAGGAAGACAGGGCTCATACACCCTGCGCATCGAACTGGAGAAGGATTGTGAAGTTGGCCAAACAAGCTGGGAGCATTCTTCCCAAAGATGTCAACCAAAGCCCTTGGCATTGGGCCCTGGGATGTCATGGTCCAGGCGAGAACGAGTGATGTCATGGAGTGATCGAGAATCGGTGACATCACCGGGTGGCAACAACTGATGATGTCAGGACATGGGCAAAAACCGGTGACTTCATGAAGTGGGTGAGAACCAGTGCTTGTTATGGAGCGGGCTAGGTGACACGGACTGATCGGTGACTTCTCGGGGCCTCTTCATGAGGGTGCATGGCAACGGACGACGTCAAAGGTTGGGCAGAAAGGGACGAAAATTGATGATGTCTTGGAATGGGGGGGAGGGTTGGGGGAGAATCAATGACGTCGTGGATCAGGCGAGAACCAGTGATGTCACGGAGTGGGCTAGAACTGGTGATGTCACAATGTGGGCTAGAACCGATGATGTCACAAAGCAAGCGATAACCAGTGGCCTCACGGGGTGGTCAACCAGTGACGTGGTGACATCATCCGGAGCTGGGAGCGTGTGACCCCATGTAAATAGGTGCGCGAGGCCGTGACGTCACCGGACAAGCAGAAGGTGGTGACGTCAGCCTAGATCGGGGTTGTGAGGTAACGGACGAGCGGGATGACGCGTCGGCGCGACGTCGTGACGCGACCGCGCATGTTTTGATGACGCGCCTCGCCGAGCCGGGGCCCAGTCCAGGAGCTGCGGGACCGCGGCCTCTCGTCGGCGCCGCCGCCGCCGCCTCACGCAGCACTCTGGCCTCATCGTCGGACTCGGAGCCCGGTGGAGCGTCTCCGCCGCCGCCTCAGCCTCACGGCCCTCCCCCTCCCAGGAAGAAGCAGCGATTGTCCGCCAGCGGCTCGGGGCCCGGTCCTCACCGCCGCCGGCGCCGCCTCCGCCCCGTCCTCCCGAGCAGCGCGGGCTCCAGCTCCATGCAGCAGCAGCAGCAGCAGCAGCAGCAGCAGGCGCCGCCAGCCCAGGGCCTGCCCAGTACGAACGGCGCACAGCCCGGGCACCTCAGCGCCGCCAACGGCCAGCTGCCTCACAGCGGGCCCGGGCCCGGGCCCGGCCTGGGGCTAGGCCTGGGCCTGGGGCTGGGCCTGGGGCTGGGCCTGGACACGGCCACACTCGGGCCGCACACCGAGAGCCAGCCGCCGGCCGGCAGCGGCCGGAAGAAGAAGAGGCTGTCGCGGGCGGACGAGGATGTGATCCGGTTAATCGGACAACACCTCCGGGGACTCGGCTTCAAGTAGGTACAGGACAGGGGGGGGGTCAGTGTTCACAAAGACAGGGGGGGGGGGGTCAGTGTTCACAAAGACAGGGGGGGGGGGGGGTCAGTGTTCACAAAGACAGGGGGGGGGGGTCAGTGTTCACAAAGACAGGGGGGGGGGGGGGGTCAGTGTTCACAAAGACAGGGGGGGGGGGTCAGTATTCACAAAGACAGGGGGGGGGGGGTCAGTGTTCACAAAGACAGGGGGGGGGGGGTCAGTGTTCACAAAGACAGGGGGGGGGGGGGGGTCAGTGTTCACAAAGACAGGGGGGGGGGGGGGGTCAGTGTTCACAAAGACAGGGGGGGGGGGGGGTCAGTGTTCACAAAGACAGGGGGGGGGGGTCAGTGTTCACAAAGACAGGGGGGGGGGGTGGTCAGTGTTCACAAAGACAGGGGGGGGGGGTCAGTGTTCACAAAGACAGGGGGGGGGGTCAGTGTTCACAAAGACAGGGGGGGGGGGTCAGTGTTCACAAAGACAGGGGGGGGGTCAGTGTTCACAAAGACAGGGGGGGGGCACCCCCGGGGGGGGGGTCAGTGTTCACAAAGACAGGGGGGGGCACCCCCGGGGGGGGGTCAGTGTTCACAAAGACAGGGGGGGGGTCAGTGTTCACAAAGACAGGGGGGGGTCAGTGTTCACAAAGACAGGGGGGGGCACCCCCGGGGGGGGGTCAGTGTTCACAAAGACAGGAGGGGGTCAGTGTTCACAAAGACAGGGGGGGGCACCCCCGGGGGGGGGTCAGTGTTCACAAAGACAGGGGGGGGTCAGTGTTCACAAAGACAGGGGGGGGCACCCCCGGGGGGGGTCAGTGTTCACAAAGACAGGGGGGGGTCAGTGTTCACAAAGACAGGGGGGGGTCAGTGTTCACAAAGACAGGGGGGGGCACCCCCGGGGGGGGGTCAGTGTTCACAAAGACAGGAGGGGGTCAGTGTTCACAAAGACAGGGGGGGGTCAGTGTTCACAAAGACAGGGGGGGGCACCCCCGGGGGGGGTCAGTGTTCACAAAGACAGGGGGGGGGGGGGGTCAGTGTTCACAAAGACAGGGGGGGGGGGTCAGTGTTCACAAAGACAGGGGGGGGGGGTCAGTGTTCACAAAGACAGGGGGGGGGGGGGGGGTCAGTGTTCACAAAGACGGGGGGGGGGGGGGGTCAGTGTTCACAAAGACAGGGGGGGGGGTCAGTGTTCACAAAGACAGGGGGGGGGGGGGGTCAGTGTTCACAAAGACAGGGGGGGGGGGTCAGTGTTCACAAAGACAGGGGGGGGGGTCAGTGTTCACAAAGACACGGGGGGGGGTCAGTGTTCACAAAGACAGGGGGGGGGTCAGTGTTCACAAAGACAGGGGGGGGGGGTCAGTGTTCACAAAGACAGGGGGGGTGGGGGTCAGTGTTCACAAAGACAGTGGGGGGGCACCCCCGGGGGGGGGGTCAGTGTTCACAAAGACAGGGGGGGGGGGGTCAGTGTTCACAAAGACAGGGGGGGGGGGGGGGTCAGTGTTCACAAAGACAGGGGGGGGGGGGTCAGTGTTCACAAAGACAGGGGGGGGGGGTCAGTGTTCACAAAGACAGGCCGGGGGCACCCCCGGGGGGGGGGGGGGGGGGGTCAGTGTTCACAAAGACAGGCCGGGGGCACCCCCGGGGGGGGGGGGGGGGGGTCAGTGTTCACAAAGACAGGCCGGGGGCACCCCCGGGGGGAGCTGGGGCTGGGGGTCTCCCTGTGGGGAAGGGGCGGGTCTGGCATTGGGGGGAAGGGGGGGCTCTGTGTCTGTGGGGGAAGGGGGGGGTCTGGCATTGGGGGGCTCTGTGTCTGTGGGGAAGGGGGGGCTCTGTGTCTGTGGGGGAAGGGGGGGTTCTGATATTGGGGGGCTCTGTGTCTGTGGGGGAAGGGGGGGGTCTGGCATTGGGGGGCTCTGTGTCTGTGGGGAAGGGGGGGCTCTGTGTGGGGGAAGGGGGGGTTCTGATATTGGGGGGCTCTGTGTCTGTGGGGGAAGGGGGGGGTCTGGCATTGGGGGGCTCTGTGTCTGTGGGGGAAGGGGGGGTCTGGCATTGGGGGGCTCTGTGTCTGTGGGGAAGGGGGGGCTCTGTGTCTGTGGGGGAAGGGGGGGGTCTGATATTGGGGGGCTCTGTGTCTGTGGGGGAAGGGGGGGGTCTGGTATTGGGGGGCTCTGTGTCTGTGGGGGAAGGGGGGGGTCTGGCATTGGGGGGCTCTGTGTCTGTGGGGGAAGGGGGGGTCTGGCATTGGGGGGCTCTGTGTCTGTGGGGAAGGGGGGGCTCTGTGTCTGTGGGGGAAGGGGGGGGTCTGATATTGGGGGGCTCTGTGTCTGTGGGGGAAGGGGGGGGTCTGGTATTGGGGGGCTCTGTGTCTGTGGGGGAAGGGGGGTGTCTGGCATTGGGGGGCTCTGTGTCTGTGGGGAAGGGGGGGCTCTGTGTCTGTGGGGTAAGGGGGGGGTCTGGCATTGGGGGGCTCTGTGTCTGTGGGGGAAGGGGGGGGTCTGGCATTGGGGGGCTCTGTGTCTGTGGGGGAGGGGGGGTCTGGCATTGGGGGGCTCTGTGTCTGTGGGGGAAGGGGGGGGGTCTGGCGTTGGGGGGCTCTGTGTCTGTGGGGGAAGGGGGGGTCTGGCGTTGGGGGGCTCTGTGTCTGTGGGGGAAGGGGGGGGGTCTGGCATTGGGGGGCTCTGTGTCTGTGGGGGAGGGGGGGGGGGTCTGGCATTGGGGGGCTCTGTGTCTGTGGGGGAAGGGGGGGGGTCTGGCATTGGGGGGCTCTGTGTCTGTGGGGGAAGGGGGGGGGTCTGGCATTGGGGGGCTCTGTGTCTGTGGGGGAAGGGGGGGGTCTGGCATTGGGGGGCTCTGTCTGTGGGGGAAGGGGGGGGTCTGGCATTGGGGGGCTCTGTGTCTGTGGGGAAGGGGGGGCTCTGTGTCTGTGGGGAAGGGGGGGCTCTGTGTCTGTGGGGGAAGGGGGGGGTCTGGCGTTGGGGGGCTCTGTGTCTGTGGGGGAAGGGGGGGGTCTGGCGTTGGGGGGCTCTGTGTCTGTGGGGGAAGGGGGGGGTCTGGCGTTGGGGGGCTCTGTGTCTGTGGGGGAAGGGGGGGGGTCTGGCATTGGGGGGCTCTGTGTCTGTGGGGGAAGGGGGGGGGTCTGGCATTGGGGGGCTCTGTGTCTGTGGGGGAAGGGGGGGGTCTGGCATTGGGGGGCTCTCTGTCTGTGGGGGAAGGGGGGGGTCTGGCATTGGGGGGCTCTCTGTCTGTGGGGGAAGGGGGGGGGTCTGGCATTGGGGGGCTCTCTGTCTGTGGGGGAAGGGGGGGGGTCTGGCATTGGGGGGCTCTCTGTCTGTGGGGGAAGGGGGGGGGTCTGGCATTGGGGGGCTCTGTGTCTGTGGGGGAAGGGGGGGGTCTGGCATTGGGGGGCTCTGTCTGTGGGGGAAGGGGGGGGTCTGGCATTGGGGGGCTCTGTGTCTGTGGGGGAAGGGGGGGGTCTGGCATTGGGGGGCTCTGTGGGGGAAGGGGGGGGTCTGGCATTGGGGGGCTCTGTGGGGGAAGGGGGGGGTCTGGCATTGGGGGGCTCTGTGGGGGAAGGGGGGGGTCTGGCATTGGGGGGCTCTGTGGGGGAAGGGGGGGGTCTGGCATTGGGGGGCTCTGTGGGGGAAGGGGGGGGTCTGGCATTGGGGGGCTCTGTGGGGAAGGGGGGGTCTGGCATTGGGGGGCTCTGTGTCTGTGGGGGAAGGGGGGGTCTGGCATTGGGGGGCTCTGTGTCTGTGGGGGAAGGCGGTGGTCTGGCATTGGGGGGCTCTGTTTGTGGGGAAGTGGGGGCTCTGTCTGTGGGGGAAGGGGGGGGTCTGGCATTGGAGGGCTCTGTGTTTGTGGGAGAAGGGGAGGGTCTGGCATTGGAGGGCTCTGTGTTTGTGGGGAAGGGTGCGGTCTGTGGGGGGGGTTCTGTGTCTGTGGGGAAGGGGGTGGGTGAGGCGCTGGGGGTCTGTGTTTGTGGGGAAGGGGGTGGGTGAGGTGTTGGGGGGTCAGTGTTTGTGTGTGAAGGGGTCTGGGTCTGTGTTTGTGGGGGGGGTATCTGGGTCTGTGTTTGTGGGGAAGGGGGTGGGTGAGGTGTTGGGGGGTTTGTCGTTTGCGGGGGAAGGGGGGGTTTGTCGTTTGCGGGGGAAGGGGGGGTCTGTCGTTTGCGGGGGAAGGGGGGGGTCTGTCGTTTGCGGGGGAAGGGGGGGTCTGTCGTTTGCGGGGGAAGGGGGGGTCTGTCGTTTGCGGGGGAAGGGGGGCGGGTGAGGCGTTGGGTCTGTGTTTGCGGGGGAAGGGGGGGGCGGCGTTTGTGGGGAAGGGGGGCGGGTGAGGCATTGGGGGGTCTGTGTTTGCGGGGGAAGGGGGGGGTCTGTCGTTTGCGGGGGGAAGGGGGGGTCTGTCGTTTGCGGGGGGAAGGGGGGGTCTGTCGTTTGCGGGGGGAAGGGGGGGTCTGGGTTTGCGGGGGGAAGGGGGGGGGTCTGGGTTTGCGGGGGGAAGGGGGGGTCTGGGTTTGCGGGGGGAAGGGGGGGTCTGTCGTTTGCGGGGGGAAGGGGGGGTCTGGGTTTGCGGGGGGAAGGGGGGGGTCTGGGTTTGCGGGGGGAAGGGGGGGTCTGGGTTTGCGGGGGGAAGGGGGGGTCTGGGTTTGCGGGGGGAAGGGGGGGTCTGTCGTTTGCGGGGGGAAGGGGGGGTCTGGGTTTGCGGGGGGAAGGGGGGGGTCTGGGTTTGCGGGGGGAAGGGGGGGTCTGGGTTTGCGGGGGGAAGGGGGGGTCTGGGTTTGCGGGGGGAAGGGGGGGTCTGGGTTTGCGGGGGGAAGGGGGGGTCTGGGTTTGCGGGGGGAAGGGGAGGTCTGTGTTTGTGGGGAAGGGGGGGGTCTGTGTTTGTGGGGAAGGGGGTGTCTGTGTTTGTGGGGAAGGGGGGGGTCTGTGTTTGTGGGGAAGGGGGGGGTCTGGGTTTGCGGGGGGAAGGGGGGGTCTGGGTTTGTGGGGAAGGGGGGGGTCTGGGTTTGCGGGGGGAAGGGGGGGTCTGGGTTTGCGGGGGAAGGGGAGGTCTGGGTTTGCGGGGGAAGGGGAGGTCTGTGTTTGCGGGGGAAGGGGGGGGTCTGTGTTTGTTGGGAAGGGGGAGGCCGGCGTTTGTGGGGAAGGGGGGCGGGCGAGGCATTGGGGGGTCTGTGTTTGTGGGGAAGGGGGAGGCCGGCGTTTGTGGGGAAGGGGGGCGGGCGAGGCATTGGGGGGTCTGTGTTTGTGGGGAAGGGGGGGGCCGGCGTTTGTGGGGAAGGGGGGCGGGCGAGGCATTCGGGGGTCTGTGTTTGTGGGGAAGGGGGGGGGTCTGTCGTTTGTGGGGAAGGAGGGGTGCTGTCCAGAATGAGAGGGCATAGGTTTAAAGTGAGTATGGGAAGATATAAAAAAGACCTAAGGGGCAACTTTTTCACGCAGTGGGTGGTGTGTGTATGGAATGAGCAGCCAGAGGATGTGCTGGAGGCTGGTACAATGATAGGAAGGGTTTAGAGGGCTATGGGCCAAGTGCTGTCAAGTGGTACGAGATTAATTTCGGATATCCAGTTGGCATGGATGTATTGGACGGAGGGGCCTGTTTCCGTGCTGTACATCTGACTTTACTGGGATCGCTCCATATGGCAAGATGGGAGGTATTGAGTCGGTGAGTTGTGCAGGTATTGTTGGGGTGGGTAGACGCAGCCCTCCACCAGCTTGTGGGTTTCCATCAGTCGGTAGGTGGTGTTGCGGAGTGACGCTTGCGAGGGTTGGGAGCGTCGGGAGACCTGGTAAGCAGAGACATCCAGTCATGGCGTCCATTGTTGCAATCAGTTGTGTCCAGAAGGTGTGTGTATGTGGATGCCCCTTGCTGGAGCACAGTACTGTAGCAGGATAACTGTGAGGTGTGGAGCATTGGGGCAGCAGTTCCAAGTGCAGATCAGTCACTTGCCTCAGCTTTGTTCCAGATCTAAAGTCATTTCCGACATGTTGGATTAGGATCTTGCTTTAGCCTCTGGTGATCCTTGTGGATGTGCACTTCTGATTTGGCACAGGCATTGTGGTTGTGGAATGTTTGGAAAGAGTCCCTCTGAGATGCTAAGTGGTCATCAGCTTCTTAACTCCTTGTTTGAGGTTCGAGCCGTGGATTATGGAAGGATGGCACTTGTGTGGCATCAGGGTAGATGAACCTTTTGAGAATAGTCACCGGTGATGTGCCGGAAGACTGGAGGTTGGCTAATGTGCCACTATTTAAGAAAGGTGGTAAGGACAAGCCAGAGAACTATTGACCAGTGAGCATGACCTCGGTGGTGGACAAGTTGTTGGAGGGAATCCTGAGGGACAGGATGTGCATGTATTTGGAAAGGCAAGGACTGATTCGGGATAGTCAACATGGCTTTGTGCGTGGGAAATCATGGCTCACAAACTTGATTGAGATTTTTGAAGAAGTAACAAAGAGGATTGATGAGGGCAGAGCAGTAGATGTATTGTACATGGACTTCGAGGTTCCCCATGGGAGACTGATTAGCACGGTTAGATCTCACGGAATGCAGGGAGAACTAGCCATTTGGATACAGAACTGGCTCAAAGGGAGAAGACAGAGGGAGTTGTTTCTCAGACTGGAGGCCTGTGACCAGTGGAGTGCCCGCAAGGATCGGTGCTGGGTCCACTACTTTTCATCATTTTATATAAATGATTTGGATGCGAGCATAAGAGGTACAGTTAGTAAGTTTGCAGATGACACCAAAATTGGAGGTGTAGTGGACAGCGAAGAAGGTTACCTCAGATTACAACAGGATCTGGACCAGATGGGCCAATGGGCTGAGAAGTGGCAGATGGAGTTTAATTCGGATAAATGCGAAGTGCTGCATTTTGGAAAAGCAAATCTTAGCAGGACTTATACACTTAATGGTAAGGTCCAAGGGAGTGTTGCTGAACAAAGAGACCTTTGAGTGCAGGTTCATAGCTCCTTGAAAGTGGAGTCACAGGTAGATAGGATAGTGAAGAAGGTGTTTGGTATGCTTTCCTTTATTGGTCAGAGTATTGAGTACAGGAGTTGGGAGGTCATGTTGTGGCTGTACAGGGCGTTGGTTAGGCCACTGTTGGAATATTGCGTGCAATTCTGGTCTCCTTCCTATCGGAAAGATGTTGTGAAACTTGAAAGGGTTCAGAAAAGATTTATAAGGATGTTACCAGTGTTGGAAGGTTTGAGCTACAGGGAGAGGCTGAACAGGCTGGGGCTGTTTTCCCTGGAGCGTCGGAGGCTGAGGGGTGACCTTATAGAGGTTTATAAAATCATGAGGGACATGGATAGGATAAATAGACAAAGTCTTTTCCCTGGGGTCGGGGAGGTCCAAAACTAGAGGGGCATAGGTTTAGGGTGAGAGGGGAAAGATATAAAAGAGACCTAAGGGGCAACTTTTTCACCCAGAGGGTGGTACGTGTGTGGAATGAGCTGCCAGAGGATGTGGTGGAGGCTGGTACAATGACGACATTTAAAAGGCATCTGGATGGAGACAGGAATAGGAAGGGTTTGGGGGGATATGGGCTGGGTGCTGGAGGGGGAGGGGCAGGGGGTGGGGTGGTGGTGGTGGTGACATTACGTTTTTGAAAATGTGTTGTTGTGCTGGAGGGTTTCGAGAGCTTGTTCCTCCTCTCTCTTCCCCCCCCCCCACCTGTGTTTGAGGCTCTGTCTAGTCAGTTTTCGGAACAGACGTGGAGTGTCCCATTGTGTCCCAGGCAGCAGCAAACTCCATTGGCACATTGCCAGCCTTCTGGTTATCTTGGATATCACTTTTTGATGGAGGTGGTGATTGCCAGAACTCCTTCACATGCTGTGCCCCCTCACAGGATAACAGCTTGGTCAATACTGAGGGTGGTCTCCGTTGACAGGAGCGTGTGGTTGTGGGCTGTGAGTGGTGAGATTAGTGGGTAGCTGGCAGGAACACATCAGCGATCTTTTCTGGGATTTGCAAGGGCAATGGGGTTTTTATTTTTGTCATTCTACACCAGCAGTAGCTTCAGGACTGAGATTGTGCTGGTGATATTTGTGTGCAACAGAATCAGCGTGGTCCGATCATGGGGTGCTAGAGCGAGCCGCTGCTGAAGTTGTACCACAGTGCTGTCAGCTCCTGCTTCTTTGTCACATTGCAGCCTCCTTCAAACCTTTTGGGAACTTTCAGAATTTGGTCACTCGTGACCATATAGCACAGTCACTCTGACCCTGCGACGGTGCGGTCCTCCCCCCTCGCCGCTGACCCTGCGACGGTGCGGCCCTTCCCTCCAGCCCAGAGTCATGTGTGTTGGGTAGCAGTGTGATCGGGCCTGGAACAGGGACATGCAGTAATTCTGAGATTAAGCTGGCATTTAATTGAGGGCTGATGTCAAGGCTGTGTGTGACCGCAGTGTAATTGGAACCCTGCCTGACTCGCTCCCAGCTGTCTACAAAACAACATGCTCTCTCTGTTTTCTCCCACTTCGTTCCCACGGCAACCCCAGCCCTGTGTGAGAGTGGGGCCTGGGTCGCTTCGTGCCGTTTCTCTGAGGACAGACTGATCAAAGATGGTCCATGCCGTAGTAACATTGCTGTCTGCCGAATTCTGCTCAGGAGCTAAAATTGGAAACTAGTCGTACCTGTTTTTCTGAGACTCCATTGGAATGTCCCCCAGGCACGTGGAGGGAAAGATGATCTCACTCTAGATCCATGTCAGGTTCTCCCAGGCCTCAGTCAGATTGTTACGTTTTGGGGCTTTTGTCCAATTGTGGGAGGAGGCCATTCTGCCCCTTCGCACATCTTTCTGTTCGATCCTGACCATCTCTATCTTCACTGCGCACACTTGCCTTGGTTTCAAAACCTTTATTCCCTCTTGTCTGACTAGAGTCTTGTGAGTTCTGAGGAAGGGTCGCTGGACCTGAAATGTTAACTCCGATTTCTCCCCACAGATGCTGCCAGACCTAGAGTTACAGGATCGTACAGCATGGGTGCAGACCCTTCACTCTGACTTGTCCATGTCGACCAGATATCTTAAATTTAATCTCATCCCATTTGCTGGCACTTAGCCCAACAGGGTCAGCACGGTGGCTCAGTGGTTAGCCCTGCTGCCTCCCAGCACCAGGGACCTGGGTTCGATTCCCACCCTTGGGGGACTGTGCAAACTCCGCACAGACATTCTCCCTGTGTCTGCGTGGGTTTGCTCCGGGTGCTCTGGTTTCCTCCCACAATTCAAAAGATGTGCAGGTCAGGGTGGATTGGCCGTGCTAAATTACCCGTAGTGTTAGGTGCATTAGTCAGAGGGAAATGGGAGTGGTTGGGTTACGCTTTGGAGGGTCGGTGTGGACTAGTTGGGCCGAAGGGCCTGTTTCCACACTGTAGGGAATCTAATCATAAGCCTCTAAACCCTTCCTATTCACAGACCAGGCCTGGTGCCTTTTAAATGTTGTCATTGTGCCAGCATCTACCACTTCCTCTGGCAGCTCATTCCCCACACGCACCACCCTCTGCGTGAAAAAGTTGCCCCTTTGGTCCCTTTTACCTGGGAGTTTGATGTTATTGCTATTACTGAGACTTGGTAGAGGGAAGGGCATGATTGGCAGCTAAACATCCCAGAATATCGATGCTTCAGACGGGATAGAGAGGGAGATAAAAGTGCTGGAGGAGTTGTGTTACTGGTCAGGGAGGATATCACAGCTGTGCTGAAGGAGGGCACGATGGAGAACTCGAGCAGTGAGGCAGTATGGGCAGAGCTCTGAAACAGGAAGGGTGTGGGAACAACGTTGGGGCAGGCCTCCCATCAGTGAGTGTGAGATACAGGCACAAATATGTAGAGAGGTCACTGCAAGATGTCGGAGCAACAGGGTGGTGTCGATGGGAGATTTTAATTTTCCCAACATGGACTGGGATCACTGAGTGTTAGAGGTCTGGGTGGAGCAGAATTTGTAAGGAGCATCCAGGAGGGTTTTCTAGAGCATTATGTAAATAGTCCAACTCGGGAAGGGGCCAGACTGGACCCGGTGTTGGGGAGTGAGCCCAGCCAGGTGGGTGGAGTTTCAGGAGGGGATTACTTTGGGAATAGTGATCACAATTCCATAAGTTTTAGGATACTCATGGTCAAAGACGAGAGTGGTCCGAAAGGAAGAGCGCTAAACTGGGGGGGGCAAGGCCAACTAGAGCAAAATTCCGTAAGTTTTAGGCTTTTAAAGAGAGGCTGATTAGAATTCAGGAGAGAGATGTTCCCGTGAAAATGAGGGATAGAAATGGCAAGATTAGGGAACCAACAATGACAGGTGAAATTGTGAGAGTGGCTCAGAGGAAAAAGGATGTATACATAAGGGCTAGGTGACTGAAGACAGACAAAGCTATGGAAAAATATCGGGAAAGAAGGACCAATCTGAAATGAGGAATTAAGGGGGCTAAAAGGGATTATGAAATATGTTTAGTAAATCCCAAAGTCTATTATTAATATATAAGGAGCAAGAGGGTAACTCTAGAAAGGGTTGGCCCACTCAAGGACAAAGGCGGAAAGTTATGTGAGGACACAGAGAGAATGGGTGAGATTCTTAACGAGTTCTTTGCATTGGTATTCACCGAGGAGAGGGACATGGCGGATGTTGAGGTTAGGGATAGATGTTTGATTACTCACGGTCAAGTCGGCATAAGGAGAGAGGAATTGTTGGGTATTCTTAAAGGCATTAAGGTGGACAAGTCCCCAGGTCCAGATGGGATCTTTCCCAGGTTACTGAGGGAAACGAGAGAGAGGAAATAGCTGGGGCTTTAACAGATATCTTTGCCGCACCCTTGAACAGAGGACTGGAGAATTGCTAAAGTTGTCTCCTTGTTTCAGAAGGGTAGCAGGGTTAATCCAGATAATTATAGACCGGTGAGTCTGAAGTCAGTGGTAGGGAAGCTACTGGAGAAGATACTGAGGGGATAGAATCTATTTACATTTGGAAGAAAATGGGCTTATCAGTGATAGGCAGATTGTTTTGTGCAGGGGAGGTCATGTCTGACAAATCTAGTAGAATTCCTTGAAGGAGTGACAATGGTGATTGAGGGAAGAGTTGTAGATGTTATATATACAGACTTCAGTAAAGCGTTTGATAAGGTTCCCCGTGGGAGGCTGATGGAGAAAGTGAAGTTGCATGGGGTCCAGGGTATACTAGCTAAACGGATAGAGAACTGGCTGGGCAGCAGGAGACACAGTGTAGTAGTCTAATGGTGTTTCTCAAAATGGAGACCTGTTCGACAGGGGTCTGTGCTGGGACCACTGCTATTTGTGATATACATAAATGATCTGGAGGAAGGTATTGTTGGCCTGATTTGCAGATGACACTAAGATCGGTGGAGTAGCAGATAGTGAAGGGGGCTGTCCGAGAATGCAGCAGAATATAGACAGATTGGAGAGGTGGGCAGAGAAATGGCAGATGGAGTTCAATCCAGACAAATGCAAGGAATTTTGGAAGATCCGATTCAAGAGTAAACTATACAGTAAATGGAAAAGTCCTGGGGCAACCTTGGTGGTGTTATCCATTGTTCCCTGTAGGTGGTAACGCAGGTCGATGGAGTGGTCAAGAAGGCATACGGCAGGCTTTCCTTCATCGGATGGGGTATTGAGTACAAGAGTTGGTAGGTCATGTTACAGTTGGACAGGACTTTGGTTCGGCCACATTTGGAATACTGCGTACAGTTCTGGTCACCACGTTACCAAAACGATGTGGAGGCTTTGGAGATGGTGCAGAGGAGGTTCACTAGGGTGTTGCCTGGTATGGGGGGTGCTACCTATGGCAGGAGGTTGAGTAGATTCGGATTATTTTCATTAGAAAGACTGAAGTTGAGGAGGGACCTGATTGAGGTCTACAGAATCATGGGAGGGTAGACAGGGTGGGTAGCAAGGAGCTTTATCCCCAGAGTTGGGACATTAAGAAGATGTAGGTATACCTTTTAAGGGGCTCAATTACTAGGGGTCACGGGCTCAAGATGAGAGGGGAAAAGTTCAGGGGAGGTATGTGTGGAAGGTTCTTCATGCAGAGGGTGGTGGGTACCTGGAATGCGTTGCCAGTGGAGGTGGTAGGGACGGGAATGATAGCATCATTTAAGATGTATCCAGACAGATACATGAATGGACAGGGAGCAGAGGGATTCAGATCCTTAGAAAATAGGCGACAGGTTTAGAGAGAGGATCTGGATTGGCGCAGGCATGGAGGGGCCGAAGGGCCTGTTCATGTGCTGGAATGTTCTTTGTTCTAAATCTTTCCCCTCTCACCCTAAACCTATGCCCCTCTAGTTCTGGACTCCCCCAGCCCAGGGAAAAGACTTTGCCTATTTATCCTATCTATGCCCCTCATGATTTTATAAACCTCTATAAGGTCACCCCCTCAGCCTCTGACGTTCCAGGGAAAACAGCCCCAGCCTATTCAGCCTCTCCCTGTAGCTCAAACCCTCCAACCCTGGTGACATCCTGGTAAATCTTTTCTGAACCCTTTCAAGTTTCCCAAAATCTGTCCTGTGGCAGGGAGAGCAGGCACATCTGCACTTCTTTTGGTTATTATTTGCAGTCAGTGTTTGTTTGGAGCTCCCTCTGCAATGCTAGAGTGTCCTTTCCATTAGGCGAGGGGGGGGGGGGGGGGGATTAGGACCCGTGGACACAGCCTTAGAATTAGAGGGGGGTCAATTTAGAACAGAAATGCGGAGACATTTCTTCAGCCAGAGAGTGGTGGGCCTGTGGAATTCATTGCCACGGAGCGCAGTGGAGGCTGGGATGTTAAATGTCTTCAAGGCAGGGATTGATAAGTTCTTGATCTCGCAAGGAATTAAGGGGACACGGGGAGAGTGTGGATAAGTGGGGTTGGAATGTCCATCAGCCATGATTGAATGGCGGAGTGGATGGGCCGAATGGCCTTCCTTCCACTCCCATGTCTTATGCAGCCGTGAACACACAACAGTACAGGCCGTTCGGCCCACTACGTTGTGCCTAGCATTAATCTGAATCTAAGGTATACCTAACCTACACACCACTCCATTTCCTGCCGTCCAGTGTTCCTAAATGATAATCTTTCTCAAGTTTCCTTTCGATTTTTCCTTATCGTTTCTTGAAAAGTCTTGATTATTTCCCAGTTTGCATCCCTTGTGGTTTTTCATGCACAGGGGGAATTTTTAATATGCAGGGGAAACCCTTTCTCCAGGCTACACGTACTGGGAAGAGATGGCTGCATTGTCCCTAAATCATTATTACATTGTCACCTACAATTCTTCTGCTCTTTTCCTGACTGGGATTTAGGAGCTTGGAGCCGGAGGCAACGGTAGGCAGTTCCACCCCTTGGTGAGGCGGTCAAAACAGGGAATGCCTAAGGGGCCAATGTGGGAGAGCTTGCTGCCAACGTGAGGCGAGGGGAGTCTGGAGTTGCTGCTGTGGTGGGGGGAGGGGTAGTGCCCTCCTTTTCAGGGCAGGAGAGTAAATCCCGCCTTTTGGAGCAGGTCCTTCCATTGCCGTGATCGCCTCACGTCACCCCCCCCCCCCCCCCCCCCCCCCCCCCCCCCCCCCCCCGCCCTCCCAACGTTTGGTCATCCTCCCCTCCACTGTTTCCCCCACCACCAAGAGAAGGCAGCCGAGGAAGTACTTTTTTCCGAGAGCGGGCGTCATCGCAGTATTGGTGGCCAACGGGCACACAGGAAGATCCCACGGACAGCCCCAGTGGTGGCTCGCTCCACAGCCCACGAGTTGCGAAACGGTTTGGGTCAATGAGATCGTGCCCATCTTCCACCCCCCGCCATCCCAGCCTGACACGAAAGGTTTACCATGCGAAGCGAGGCTGATCAGGGTTGGGCCTATTTCCTCTGGAGTTTTGAAGAATGAGTGGTGGTCTCTCGTCGACGCCTTTAAGATCCTGAGGGGACTGGGTAGAGTGGATTCCCGTGAGGTGTTCATTCTTGTGCTGAGGCCTAGTGTTGAACAACAAGGAGCCTTCCTTTCAGGGCACGGGAGAGATTAACCTGGCTCTCGTTGAATGTGACGGCCTTTCAGTTTATTCAAGGCTGCGTTCGATCGCTTTTTGTGGTAGACGACAAAGATGAGGCAGAAAGGGAAGCAATTCTCAGCCGTGATCCCATTGAACGGCAGAGCAGGCACGATGGGCCAAATGGCCTACAGCTCCATGTTCCAGTGCTCTTATCTCACCTGGGAGAGATGGTATCCACTGCAATGTAGAGCTCCTCCGATGCTGCCAGTTGGGAGTGTTGTCTCTGATTGTGGGCTCTAGGACAAGCCTCCTGTCCCAGCCAATGCAAGTGGTGCAACACAGTACGTTGGCCGTCTTGACTGAGTCGATGAAGTGGGTTGCTAAAAAAAAAAGCACAGCAGGTCAGGCAGCAGCTGAGGAGCAGGAGAGGCGACGTTTTGGGCATGACCCTTCATCAGGGCTGGGGAGAGATAAATAGAGGGGTGAGGATGGGGCTGGGAGGTGTAGTTGTAGACTCCTGAGGTGTGGAAGATGAAGTGTTCTTCCTCTAGTTTGTAGATGGCCTTACTTTGGTGGTGGTGGTGGCCCAGAGTGTGTGTCTGTGTGTGGTGGGGGTTGAAATGAATGGCTACAGGGTGGTGGGTTTGGTTGGTGCGCACAGACCAAAGATGTTCCCCGAACCGCTCTGCGGGTTTGTTTGCGCTCTGCTCAGCCTCTCCGATGTAGAGGAGACCACATCCAGAGCGACAGTTGCAGTAACTGAGTTCTGAGGGCACACCAGTAAATCTCTGCTGGACTTAGAATGATCCTTTTGGACCTTGGACGGAGGCGAGGTCGGTAGGTGTGGACGCAAGTTTGTCCCTCTTACAGCAGCCGGGGGAAGGTGCCGGGTGTGGAGAGGTGTTTGGGGAGTGTGGACCTAACGAGGGAGCGGCCCCTACGGAATGCAGGAAGGGATGGGGAGGGAAATAGATTTTTGGTGGTGGGGTCTGACTGTAGGTGGCAAAATTGGGGGTAGTGGGAGTCGAGGGCAGAGGTGCGGGAAATGGAGGCGATGCGATTGAGGGCAATTGTTGATAAGGGAGGGGGGGGGGGGAAATTACAGTCCTGGAAGTAGGAGGACATGTGGGATGTCCTGGCGTGGAATCGCTCATCCTGGGAGCAGATACGGCAGAGGCGGAGAAATTGGGGCTAAGGGATGGCATTTTTGCAGGAGGCCAGGTGGCCCAGGTAGCTGTGGGAGTCGGTGGGTTTGTAGTAGATGTCTGTGTGAGGTCGATTGCCGGTGATGGAGCGTCCAGGAAGGGGGAGGGAGGTGTCGGAGGTGGTCCAGGTGAGTTGGAGGTCAGGGTGGAAGGTGCGGGTGAAGTGGATGAATGTTTGAGCTCCTCACGGGAGCACGAGGCAGCGCCGATCCAGTCATCGATGTTGTGGAGGGACAGATGGTGCCAGTGTCGCTGTGAAAGAGGGGACTGTTCCACATCATCCTACAAGGGGGCAAGGCATAGAATGGACCCATGCCACCCCTCGTCTTTGTAGGAAGATGGAGGATTGAAAGGAGAGGTTGTTTTGGGTACGGGGGGGGGGGGTTGGTTGCATGGGTCAGTGGGAGAGGAAGAAACAGAGGGCTTTTAGGCCTTCCTTGTGCGGGTTACCGGTGGAGAGGGACTGCATGGTGAAGATGAGGTGTTGGGGAGTGGGATGTCTGAGGTCATGGTGGAGGGTGTGGGTGGTGTCTCCAACATTAATGGAGGAGTTCTATCCACTGTCATTTTCACCGCCTACAGTCAGACCCCAGCCCCAAAGATACGTTTCCCTCCTGGGCCACCCGTATCTGCATTCTGTAGGGACCGTTCCCAGTGTGATTCCCTCGCTAGGTGCACCCTCTGCACTCAGCACCGTCCCCTGCTGCTGGAAGAGGTGCAAACCCTGTGCTCACAACTCTTTCCTCCCCCCCCCCCCCCCCCCCCCCCCCCCCCCAAGTCAGTTCGAGGTCCAAGAGGATTGTTCTGAAGCTGGCAGAGATTTACTTCCAAACCTCATTTACTGCACGTGTTGCTCCTGATGTGGTCTCCTCGACATCAAAGAGACTGAGCGCAAACTCGCAGAACAGTTCAGGGAATGTCTCTGGACCGTACATGCCAAGCAACCCCACCTTCCTGTGGCCATCCATTTCAGGTCCCCCCCCCCCACCCCCCCCGTGACCTATCCATTCTGGGCCGCCTCCACCATGTAATTAAGGCTACCCGCAAACTGGAGGAGGAACATCTCACCTTCTTTCTCCGGAGTCTACAACCACAAATGGGCAGCACGGTGGCACAATGGTTAGCACTGCTGCCTCACAGTGCCAGAGACCTGGGTTCGATTCCCACCTCAGGCGACTGACTGTGTGGAGTTTGCACATTCTCCCCGTGTCTGCGTGGGTTTCCTCCCACAGTCCAAAATGTGCAGGTTAGGTGAATTGGCCATGCTAAATTGACCATAGTGTTAGGTGCAGGGTATATGTAGGGGAATGGGTGTGGGTGGGTGCGCTTCGGCGGGTTGGTGTGGACTTGTTGGGCCGAAGGGCCTGTTTCCATGCTGTAAGTAATCTAATCTAAACTAATCTAAAAAAAGTAATCTAATCTAAACGTAACAAAGAAATGGCAGAAGAATTAAATTGGTACTTCAGATCTGTGTTCACTGGGGAAGACACAAGCAATCTCCCTGAGGTAACAGTGGCTGAAGGACCTGAACTTAAGGGAATTTATATTAGGCAGGAATTGGTGTTGGAGAGACTGTTAGGTCTGAAGGTTGATAAGTCCCCAGGGCCTGATGGTCTACATCCCAGGGTACTGAAGGAGGTGGCTCGAGAAATCGTGGATGTGTTGGTGATTATTTTCCAGAGTTCGATAGATTCTGGGTCGGTTCCTGAGGATTGGAGGGTGGCTAATGTTGTACCACTTTTTAAGAAAGGTGGGAGAGAGAAAACAGGAAATTATAGGCCAGTTAGTCTGACCTCCAGTGGTGGGAAAGATGCTGGAGTCTATTATAAAGGATGAAATTACGACACATCTGGATAGTAGTAACACGATAGGTCAGAGTCAGCATGGATTTATGAAGGGGAAATCATGCTTGACTAATCTTCTGGAATTTTTTGAGGATGTAACTCTGAAGATGGATGAGGGAGATCCAGTAGATGTAGTGTACCTGGACTTTCAGAAAGCTTTTGATAAAGTCCCACTCAGGAGGTTAGTGAGTAAAATTAGGGCGGATGGTATTGGGGGCAAAGTACTAGATTGGATTGAAAATTGGTTGGCTAATAGGAAACAAAGGGTAGTGATTAACTGCTCCATTTTCGGAATGGCAGGCAGTGACCAGTGGGGTACCGCAGGGATCAGTACTGGGACCGCAGCTTTTTACAATATATGTTAATGATATAGAAGATGGTATTAGCAATAACATAAGCAAATTTGCTGATGATACAAAGCTGGGTGGCAGGGTGAAATGTGAGGAGGATGTTAGGAGATTACAGGGTGACCTGGACAGGTTAGGTGAGTGGTCAGATGCACGGCAGATGCAGTTTAATGTGGATAAATGTATGGTTATCACTTTGGTGGCAAGAACAGGAAGGCAGATTACTACCTAAATGGAATCAATTTAGGTAAAGGGGCAGTACAGAGAGATCTGGGTGTTCTTGTCCACCAGTCAATGAAGGCAAGCATGCAGGTACAGCAGGTCGTGAAGAAGGCTAATAGCATGCTGGCCTTCATAACAAGAGGGATTGAGTATAGAAGCAAAGAGGTTCTTCTGCAGCTGTACAGGCCCCTGGTGAGACCACACCTGGAGTACTGTGTACAGTTCTGGTCTCCAAATTTGAGGAAAGACATTCTGGCTATTGAGGGAGTGCAGCGTAGGTTCACGAGGTCAATTCCTGGAATGGCGGGATTACCTTACACTGAAAGACTGGAGCGACTGGGCTTGTATACCCTTGAGTTTAGAAGACTGAGAGGGGATCTGATTGAGACATATAAGATTATTAAAGGATTGGACGCTCTGGAGGCAGGAAACATGTATCCACTGATGGGTGAGTGCCGAGCCAGAGAACACAGCTTAGAAATACGGGGTAGACCATTTAGGACAGAGATGAGGAGAAACTTCTTCACCCAGAGAGTGGTGGCTGTGTGGAATGCTCTGCCCCAGAGGGCAGTGGAGGCCCAGTCTCTGGATTCATTTAAGAAAGAGTTGGATAGAGCTCTCAAGGATTCTGGAATCAAGGGTTATGGAGATAAGGCAGGAACAGGATACTGATTAAGGATGATCAGCCATGATCATATTGAATGGTGGTGCAGGCTCAAAGGGCTGAATGGCCTACTCCTGGACCTATTGTCTATTGTCACACAGCCATGATATTGAATTCACCAGTTTCCAAGTCTCCCCCACCCTGACCCCCATCCCAGATCGAGCTGTCTGACTCTGCCCTCTTGACCTGACCTAAGTGTCCATCTTCTTTCCCATCTATCCACTCTGCCCTTCCCACCTACCTTCCCCGAGCCCCACTCCCCCCATTTAACCCTCAGCCCCCTTCCCCAGTCCCGATGAAGGGTTACGCCCGAAACATTGACTCTTGCTCCTCAGATGCTGCCTAACCTGTTGTGCTTTTTCCAGCGCTGCATCTTAGAGGTTTATAAAACCATGAGGCACATGGATGGGGTAAATAGACAAAGTCTTTTCCCTGGGGTGGGGGGAGTCCAGAACTAGAGGGGCATAGGTTTAGGGTGAGAGGGGGAAAGGTATAAAAGAGACCAAAGGGGCAACTTTTTCACCCAGAGGGTGGTGTGGGTATGGAATGAGCTGCCAGAGGAAGTGGTAGAGGCTGGTACAATGACAACATTTAAGAGGCATCTGGATGGGGACATGAATAGGAAGGGTTTGGGGGGATATGGGCCGGGTGCTGGCAGGTGGGACTAGATTGGGTTGGGATATCTGGTCGGCATGGACGGGTTGGGCCGAAGGGTCTGTTTCTGTGCTGGACATCTCCAGGACTCTGACTTCTTCAGCATCTGTATTCCTCACTATCTCCTTGTTCTTGATTCTGGCCATTATCCCAGTGCTGCCGGTCAGATCTTTGCAGACCCTGGCCCCCTTTATTCGCATCCTCCTGAGGAAAAACAAATAATACTGCACTCCCACTAACCGGATAATTTCAGAGATTTTCACCAGCCCACTCTGCATTATAACTGTCGATGGCTGATTTGTTTAATCAGTTTATCGCTAATCAGCTTGAACCCATGGCCTCCCGTCCGTTCCTTCCCTTTCGAAGGTAATATTAACCTCTCCAGTTCCCTTCAGCTGTCTTTCCCTCCTGTCTGTGTGAGTTGGCAGGTCGAACTCACTCCCTGACTTGGCCCCCATGGAAAGAAGGTTCGGGGTCTGCTTTTGTGGGTTAGGGCTCCTTCTCTGTGAGCCGTGATCGCTCTTTCTCTTCCTCCCCCCTCTCTCCTCCCCCCGCCCCCCCCCCCCCCCCTTCCATTTCTCCTCCTCTGTGTCTTGCTCTCGGTTCTGTGTCTCTGTGTGCGCTCTCTCTCTCTCTCTCTGTCTCTCTCTCTCCCTCTCTGTCTCTGTGTCTCTGTCTCTGTCTGTCTCTCTCTCTCTCTCTCTCTCCCCACTCGAGTCGAGCACTTGTGTACTCGCACTACACTTGCTGACCCACAGGACCATAGCGGAGGCTGGGGAGTATTTCCGAGCAAAGAGACCTTGGTGTACAGGCTCATAGTTCCTTGAACGTTGAGTCGCAAGTAGACAAGGGTAGTGAAGGAGGCGTTTGTATGCTCGCCTTTATTGGTCAGTGCATTGAGTACAGGAGTTGGGAGGTCATGTTGCAGCTTTACAGTACATCGGGTAGACCGCTTTTGGAACACTGCATTCAGTTCTGGTCTCTCTGCTATTGGAAGGATATTGTGAAACTTGAAAGAGTTCAGAAAACCTTTACCCGGGGTTGGAGGGTTTGAGCTACAGGGAGAGGCTGAATAAGCCAGGGCTATTTTCTCCAGAGGCTGAGAAGTGAACTTATGGAGGTTTATACAGTCTTTTCCCAAGGCTAAAGGAGTCCAAAGCTAGAGGGTGTATGTTTAGGGTGAGAGGGGAAAAGATTTTCAGCCAGAGGGTGGTGCGTGTGTGGAATGAGCTGCCAGAGGAAGTGGTGGAGGCTGGTACAATGACAACATTTAAAAGGCATCTGGATGGGGACATGAATAGGAAGGGTTTGGAGGGATATGGGCCGGGTGCTGGCAGGTGGGACTAGATTAATTGAAGATAACTGGTCAACATGGATGAGTTGGACTGAAGGGTCTGTTTCCGTGCTGTATGACTATTTGACTGTGAGGTGGAGGGCTGAAGTGTAGGAGGTGCTCTGTCTTTTGGGTGAGATATTGGATGACAGGAGAAATTGTGCAACTAGCCAAGAGGAAAAAGGGAGCTTTTATAAGGTCCAGGCAGCTAAAAACAGGCTTCGGAGGAATGTCAGGAGAGTAGGACCAATCTTAAATGAGGAATCAAGCGGGCTAAAAGGGGTCATGAAATAACTTTAGCGAGCAGAATTAAGGAGAATCCCAAGGCCTTTTATTCATATATAAGAAGCAAGAGGGTAACCAGAGAAACGGTTGGCCCACTAAAGGACAAGGAAGGAAGGTTGTATGTTGAACCTGAGAAAATGGGTGAGATTTTCAATGGTTACTTTGCGTCAGTGTTCGCTGAGGAGAGGGACATGATGAATGTCGAGATTAGAGATAGAGGTTTGTTTACTCTGGATCACATTGACATAAGGAGGGAGGTGGTGTTGGGTAGGCCAACGGATATTATGCTAGACAACTCCCCAGGACTGGATGAGATCTATCCCAGGTTACTGAGGGAGGGGGAGAGAGAGAGAGGAAATAGCTGGGTCCCTGACAGATATCCTTGCAGCATCTTTAAACACAAGTGAAGTGTCGGAGAACTGGAGAGTTGCTGATTTTGTCCCCCTGTTCAAAAATGTTAGTAGGGATATTCCGGGTAACTACGGACCAATGATCCTGACTTCAGTGGTGGGAAAGTTGCTGGAGAAGCTACTGCGGGATGGGGTCTATTTATACTTGGAAGAGAATGGGCTTATCAGTGATAGGCAACATGGTTTTGTGCGGGGGCAATCGTGCAGTACCAACTTAGAGTTCTTTGAGGAAGTGACCAAGTTGTTAGATGAAGGAAGGGCTGTAGATGTCATATGTGTGTGCTTTAGTAAGGTGTTTGATAAGGTTCCCCACGGTAAACTAATGGAGAAAGTGAAGTCACATGGTGTGCAGGATGTCCTAGTGAGGTGGATAAAGAACTGGTTGAGCAACAGGAGACAGAGGGTGGTAGTTGAAGGGAGTTTCTCGAAATGGAGAAAGGTGACCAGTGGTGTTCCACAGGGGTCCGTGTTGGGGCTACTGTTTGTGCTGTACATAAACGATCTGGAAGAGGGCGTCGCTGGTCTGATCAGGAAGTTTGCAGATGACATGAAGTTGGTGGGGGGGGGGGGGTGGTGTCGAACATGGGTGGGCCAGCTTGCGTCCTCCGTCTAAGCACAGCAGCAGCCTATTCAGCCCCTCTGGCCTGTTCCGGCACTCCTTCAGATCGTGGTTGGCCAGGTTCCGTGACCGCCAGTTCCTTAAAACCGGGTATGATATCGAGAACCCAGCACGGTAGCTCCAGACAGGAGTCCTATGTGTGCCTTAAGGAACTGGAACTGCCCTTGAAGCTCAAGGTCAGCAGTGCAGGGGCCTCATTCCTGGTTTAGATTGATTGATTTCAGGTTTTGGTGAAGGTCTGTCACTGGGCTTGTGAATGAGCTGGTTGGTTAGCTTGCTGGGTTAACGTGTGGATGTTTGCTTACCCTGCTGGGTAACACCATCAGTGCGATTTCCGTGAAGCGATGTTGTTCTGTCCTGCTTGCTTTCAGTCTGGGTCTGTTCTGTTGGGGTTGGTGTTACTTTTGGGCATTGGGTTGTGTGAGGAAGCGATGGACGAGGGAGCGGTTGCAATGTTCACACGACGTTTTGAATAAGTACGTGAATAAGAAACGGTGGGAGGGAATAGGGGGCCAAGTGGAGGCGGATGGGATTGGTTTGGTTTGGGATGGTGGTCAGCATGGACTGGTGGGGCTGAAGTGTCTGTTTCTATGCTGGATGCCTCAGTCATGTCCTTGGCCCACTCCCCTCTGATGTGCGCTGTGTCCTGCAACCTCGTATCGTCTGCCCACCTCTCGATTTCTTTTGCCCTGTCTGTTGTCAGATGCTTCCTCTGAGGTGGCCGACACTCTCCCTTGCTGTCAGTGAGGGGAGAGGTGGGATACACAGAGGGATGGGTGTGTTGCTGCAAATGTATTAGCGTGCAGCTGCGTCCCTCTGTTCGGGCAGCCCTGGTTTATCCCTGACGCTGGGTGCACTGTGTGAGAAACCTGCTGGTGGCTGTGGGGCCTGTCAAACAGCCAGCTCACCCCCCACCCCCCCAACCCCGGGCTCTGAATCACACCTCTGGCACGCTGACAGAGGAGACCAAACGGCCCACCTCTGGTTCTGTCTCATAACCTTTTTACTATCCGGTAAGATGAAGGTCAGGTTGCCGAGACAGAGAGGTCAAGACGTAGGGGCCATCGATGTGACCTCAGCCAGAGCAGCAGATGGGGCCCATGCTGCTCACATCACTCTGCATCGCAGGGCAACTGTCCTGCCAACTGAGCTAGCCGATCCTGGCATGTCACCGTCCAACGATGCCCTCAATGGTACTGGATTCTGCCAGGCTGTGCTTTAGGGTGGCACGGTGACCCAGTGGTTAGCACTGCTGCCTCTCAGCACCAGGGACCTGGGTTCAATTCCCCCACGGGCAACTGTCCGTGTGGAGTTTGCATTCTCCCCATGTCTCTGTGGGGTTTTCTCCCACAGTCCAAAGATGTGCCGCAGTATCCAGGGATGTGCAGGTTAGGGTGGATTGGCCATGCTACATTGTCCCATAGTGCCCAGGGATGTGCAGGTTAGGGTGGATTGGCCGTGCTAAATTGTCCCATAGTGCCCAGGGATGTGCAGGTTAGGGTGGATTGGCCGTGCTAAATTGTCCCATAGTGCCCAGGGATGTGCAGGTTAGGGTGGATTGGCCGTGCTAAACTGTCCCATAGTGCCCAGGGATGTGCAGGTTAGGTGGATTGGCCGTGCTAAATTGTCCCATAGTGGAGGTTAGGTGCAAGAGTCCGGGGTAAATGTAGTGTAGTAGAGGAATGGTTCTGGGCGGGTTCCTCTCTGGAGGGTCGGTGTGGACCTGGTGGACCGAATGGCCTGTTTCCACACTGTAGGGGTTCTATGATTCTTCTGTGATTCCCTCGCTGTGTAAGAAGGATTTCTTTTCCCACCTTGCCGTTGCGTTGTTTGCAAGCCCCTTTGAATCCATGCCCTCCCATCCACCCCTCCCTTGCTCAGTGGGCAGGTTGGCAGCAGCAGCGTGAATGTTTACGGTATCCACAGATTCAGGGGTTGCTTCGGTACCCTGTGGCTCGCTGCGATCGGGAGCACTGGTGTGAGCTACGGGGCCTGCAGGGAAACCCGCAGCAGGATACCCCTGTTCCCAGGCCCCTTGCCCCATCAGGATAGCTGCTGTTGCCTACCTATAAGGCTGGCTCAGGAGCACAGAGGTGCTCTAAACCCTTCCCATTCATATACCCATCCAGATGCCTTTTAAATGTTGTGATTGTCCCAGCCTCCACCACTTCCTCTGGCAGCTTAGTCCATACATGCATCACGCTCTGAGTGAAAAAGTTGTCCCTTAGGTCCCTTTTTAAATTGTTCCCTCTCACCTTAAACCTACGTCCCCTGCTTTTGATCTTGACCCTGAGAATAAGACCTTTTCTATTCACCCTATCCACACCCCTCATGATTTTATAAACCTCTATAAGGTCACCCCCTCAGCCTCCGGCGCTCCAGGGAAAACAGCCCCAGCCTATTCAGCCTCTCCCTGTAGCTCAAACCTTCCAATCCCAGCATCCTCCTTATAAATAGTTTCTGCACTCTGTCATATGTCATCGCGTCTTCCCTCTATCGGGAACGCCAGAAATTAACATGTGGATGATCTGAAGGTGGAAGCTCAAATCCCAGCAGGTCAGCGAGAGGAAGTTCAATTTGTTGACTGCATCTGATTGCTTCACGGTAACCCATTACTGAGATCATCGTCGATGATTGATTGTGAAAATTAAAACCTTCCTCTGGTTCACTTGCATCCTTCAGGGAGGTAAACCCAGCCACCCTTACCTGGTATGGCCAGAGTATGACCCCGGACCCACAGCAAAAGTGACTGACTGTTGACTCTGCTCTGAAACGACCGGATTGGGAGATTGGGACTAGATTCATTTGGGATATCTGTTTGGCATGGACATGTTGGGCCGAAGGGTCTGTTTCTGTGCTGTACAACTGTGACTCGCTGTGGCCCTCTAGATCATTTAATCAAGGGCTCCCCTGGAAATGCAAGCCTTATCAGCAATGACCAAATGCTACAAGAGAATGTGTTTATTCAAGAACTGAGCAGTCACTCTTGTTCTGTGTGGAGTAGTGGGGGGGGGGGGGAGGGGGAGCAGAAGCAGGAGCAGGGTTCTCTCTGTTGGCGGGGGGGGTGTTCTCTCTGTTTGGGGAGGGGGAGCGGTGTTCTCTCTGGGTGGGGGGGGTGGTGTTCTCTCTGGGTGGGGGGGGTGTTCTCTCTGTTTGGGGGGAGTGATGTTCTCTCTGTTGGCGGGGGGATGTTGTTCTCTCTGTTTGGGGAGGGGGTGGTTTCTGTCTGGGGGGGGAGGGGGAGCGGTGTTCTCTCTGTTTGGGGGGGTGGTGTTCTCTCTGGGTGGGGGGGGGTGGTGTTATCTCTCTGGGGGGGTGGTTTCTGTCTGGGGGGGGAGGGGGAGCGGTGTTCTCTCTGTTTGGGGGGGTGGTGTTCTCTCTGGGTGGGGGGGTAGTGTTCTCTCTGTTGGGGGGGTGGTTTCTGTCTGGGGGGGGGAGGGGGAGCGGTGTTCTCTCTGGGTGGGGGGGGTGGTGTTCTCTCTGTTGGGGGGGTGGTTTCTGTCTGGGGGGGGGAGGGGGAGCGGTGTTCTCTCTGGGTGGGGGGGGTGGTGTTCTCTCTGGGGGGCGCGGTTTCTGTCTGGGGGGGGGAAGGGGAGCGGTGATCTTTCTGGGTGGGGGGTTGGTGTTCTCTCTGTTGGGGGTCAGGGGGGTGGTGGGGGCATGCTCTCTGTCCGGGCTCTGTTTGGTGAGTGGGGGAGCTCCCTGTCTATGGTTTGTTTGGACGTATTTCTGTTCAGCTTTGTTAACACTCTCTGCCCCTGCAAAACACACTGACATCGTCTTCCGTCTCCCTCCAACGATGCAGCCAAACCGTCGAACAGTTGATGCAAGAGACGGGATGCAGCCTGGAGCATCCGTCTGCCACCAAGTTCCGCAACCACGTGACGGAGGGTGACTGGGAAAAGGTAACCGGGCTCTCTGATCGCTCCCTGCTGGATTGAGATGGCACTCTGACAGAGCTGTCCTGTCTCATTCAGAAATGTGCTGGGGTCTCACCGCTCTCAAAGTCACCCATTGCCAAGGCCTCCTGGTTACTGTGCGTGGCAGCTGGGCAAAATGCAGACAGGGAAGCAAGCGTCAGAGATCCACTGTAACCCCTCACCTGGCCTCCCGGGGCCCTGACCCCTGCCATCCTACTCTCGGAAGCGTTCTCATAAGACCCTGACCCACTGTGCAGACCCCCCCGCGGGTTTTTGCTAATGTTCCATACGATAGTGTGGAGGGGGTTTTCTCTGTATGTAAGAGAGTGTTTTACAGGAACAATGTGCAGGGAGCTTTACACTACAGAAGAGAGGGAGATTTGCTTTGTCAAAAAGGGTACAAGGCGTTTACGGATCTGACCCCATGTTGTCCCTCTCCTGGAGAGTCTGATGGGAGCATTGTCGAGGGCATAATGTTTTCCGTTTAAAAGATTAGAGAGAGCTCTGCTCTGTATCTAACCCCGTGCTGTCCCTGTCCTGGGGAGTGTTTGATGGGGGACAGTGTAGAGAGAGCTTTACTCTGTATCTAACCCCGTGCTGTCCCTGTCCTGGGGAGTGTTTGGTGGGGGACAGTGTAGAGGAAGTTTTACTCTGTATCTGACCGCCGGCTGGGATGTTCATTCCCCTTTGCTGGGCGGGGAGCAGGGTGACCGTGAGTGTATGTCCTTACTGCCGTGTTATCTTTCCGTTTAGGCTGAAGCTGACCTCACTGAACTCAAGTCCTTGGTGCACCTGCCTCAGGCCATTGTGGTAAGGAGAGGCGGAGGGGGGGGGGGGGATTAAAGGGTTGCTGGTGGGCTAAGACTGTGGGAGTTGGAGGCCGTCCACTCGTTTTTGCGTGCAGGCAGATCCAATTTGTTTCCAAACCGTCTCCCCAGCGAGAATGAGAAGTCATTTGTGCATCCCTCCTGCACTTTTTATGCTGACTCAGTTTGCTACTCTTGCTGGATTAGTGGTGCTGGAAGAGCGCAGCATCCAATGAGCAGCGAAATCGACGTTTCGGGCAAAAGCCCTTCATCAGGAATAGAGGCAGTGAGCCATGAAGCGTGGAGAGATAAGCT
The DNA here is from genome assembly GCF_047496795.1 of Chiloscyllium punctatum. Taxonomy (NCBI): domain Eukaryota; kingdom Metazoa; phylum Chordata; class Chondrichthyes; order Orectolobiformes; family Hemiscylliidae; genus Chiloscyllium; species Chiloscyllium punctatum. Next base: position 67,365,070 of record NC_092769.1, read on the forward strand.
AGAGGAGGGTGGGGATGGGGAGAGAGTAGCATAGAGTACAATGGGTGAGTGGGGGAGGAGATGAAGGTGATAGGTCAGGGAGGAGAGGGTGGAGTGGATAGGTGGAAAAGGAGATAGGCAGGTACAGTGGGTGAGTGGGGCCTGCCATGGGAATAGTGGTCACGTTGCCCTCCTGCAACAGGGGGGAAATAAGCCTGACTTGGTGGGGGAGGGTGGGGGAATCCACAGGCAGAAAGTGAGAGATGGGCAGCGTGTGTGACACACAAATAGATTCCAAAGTCCACTTTACTGTGGTGTGTTGATCGGAGGATGTCTCCTATTACCTTGCTGGTCCCCTGTCTGTTTCCCGGTCCTTGAGTCCTAAGATCCTCTTTAACGCCCCGCTTTCCCCGCAGCGCATGAAGTTCCTGCTGCTGGAGCAGAAATACCTGGAATTTCTGGACGACGGGAAGGTGCTCGAGGCTCTGCAGGTGCTGCGCTTTGAGCTGACTCCGCTGAAGTACAACACAGACCGTATCCACGCTCTGAGTGGGTGAGTGAAGGCTGCGGCAGGGAGGGGGGTTGCGAGAGAGAGAGACAGCCTGCAGATACTCTATCGGAGTGAGACTGCCACTCTGGCACACTCGAGAGCAGCGGGCCTGTTTACGTACCGCTACCAGGTTGTCTCTCTTTGTATGATTGTGTGTGTGGCTGTCCCACTCCTGAGTCAGAAACATGAGCCCATCTTCTAGGCAGATGCCCCCCCCACTGCCACGACATGAGGGAGCGCTAATGTTAGAGGTGCGATCTTGGGGCTGAGGCAGTAAACTGTTCGCCCATCCAACCTTGGATGGAGATTAAACCTCCTATGTGCGGTACTAGAAGGAGTGCATTCTTCACCGTGCCTTTCCAGGTCTTTTCTGTCTTGCCTTTCTGCATTTTTCAGCTTCATTGTGGATGCTCTAACATGCTGTGACTGTGAGAATATCTCCGCTAGCTTTTGTCCGTAGGTAAGTGTCTGCCACTGTGCCCTGGATGAGAGACAAAAGAAAAAATTTTTTTATATAAGAAAAGTAGTTATGTAATGGAATATGAGCATCATTGGCGCGGCCCTCATTATTTGCCCTCGAGAAAGAGTGGCATGCTCCTTCAGAGGGTAGTTGAGTCAGCCATATTGCTGTGGGTCTGGAGTCACGTATAGGCCAGACTGGATAAGGATGGCAGATTTGCTTCCCTGAGCCAGATGCGTTTTCAGAACAAAGGACAATAGTCTTGTGGTCACTGCCACTGAGACAAGCTCTCCCTAATCAGTCCTTGTCCTTCCAAATGCATGAAAATCCTGTCCCTCAGAATCCACTCTAGCAACATACCCACCCCTGTCGAATCCCTACAGTGTGGAAACAGGCCATTCGGCCCAACAAGTCCACACCGACCCTCCGAAGAGTAATCCACTCAGACCCATTCCCCTACTCTATTACTCTACATTTCCCCTGACTAATGCACCTAACTTACACATCCCTGAACACTATGGACAATCCACCTAACCTGCACACCTTTGGACTGTGGGAGGAAACTGGAGCACCACACAGGGAGACATTAAGACATAGGAGTGGAAGTAAGGCCATTCGGCCCATCGAGTCCACTCCGCCATTCAATCATAGCTGATGGGCATTTCAACTCCATTACCCGCATTCTCCCCGTAGCCCTTAATTCCTTGTGACATCAAGAAATACAACAAAAGTTGAGGATATACAAACTCCACGCTGACAGTTGCCTGAGGCTGGGATCGAACCTGGGTCCCTGGTGCTGTGAGGCAGCAGTGCTAACCCACTTAGCCAAGTGCTGCCCACGAACCACCGTGCTGTATCCTTCCTATAGCATCCATACACTAAAACATTAAGCTTCCAGACCTATCCATCCCTGAGCCATGTTTCTATAATAGCTATGATACCCTAGTCCCATGTTCCAAACATAGTCGAAGTTCATCAGCCTCACCTGTAAGAAGTCTTACATTGAAGAAAACGCGGTTGAATTCATCAGCCTTGCCTCATTCTCAGCAAAGCTGTTTCCTGCCTTGATTATTAGACCTGCTCCCCTTATCTACTGTACCTGCCTCAGCCATTTCTCTATTCTCACCGTCTGTTTGGTTTCTCCCCCCCCCACCTTACTAGCTTAAAGCCTCCGAAGTGACACGAACAAATCTCCCCGCGAGGATGTTGGGCCCCATTCCAATTTGGGTTATGCAGCTCATTTCAACCAGTGAAGAGATCCCAATGGTCCAGAAATGTGAATCGTTATCCCCTGCACCAGCTCCTCAACCACACAATCATCTGGTCTACCCTCCTCCTCCTACTCTCACTAGCACATGACACTGGTAATAGAGCTGTGCTTTTCCAGCACCACTCAAATCTTGACTCTAATCTCCAGCATCTGCATTACCCACTTCCGACTGGTGGTAGTCCAGCGATTACTCTCCTTGAGCACCTACTTTTTTAACCTTTTTTGCCTCGTTTCAGATATTCTCTCTGCGCAACCTCATTCCTTTCTGTACCCATGTCGTTGGTATCAATGTGCACAATGCCCTCCTGCAAGCCATTCTCCCTATTGAGAGTATTCTGCACTCTCTCAGGGATATCCTTGACCCAGGGAAGCAACACACCAACCGGATGGCTCACTGATGGCCGCAGAAGTGTCTGCCTGTGCCCCAGACTAGACAGGCCCCGAATACAATCGATTACTTCGAGTTTGGCATCCACCTCGTTACACTAGAGCCACTCCCGGGTATCAGAAACCTGGCAGTCAGTGCTATACCCTCCCCCGAGTGCCCCATCTCCCACCCCCTTCAGTATCCAAAAACCACGACCTGTTTGAGATGGGGATAGCTACCCCTTGCACTATCTGGCTGCCCCTCCTACCATTTCTAGCGATAGCCATCTCCCTGACGGTGTATCTGTAGTGTCTCCACCTTCCTGGAACTGCCATCGTGTCACACCCACTTACTCTCGTAAGCTCCTCGTCGCCTCGAGCTACCACTCCAGCCGAACTCTGCGATAGGATTCGCACCCTTCTGTTGACAGTTTCCAGGATGTAGCATTTAAGAAGGCGCAACAATGCCACCTTTTCTCAGGGGGTGGCAGATGGGGTCCAACCAGAATTCTTATCAACAAACGCATCGCGTTAGACCCCCATCTGCCACCCCCTGAGAAACGGAGTCGGAAGTGACCTCACCACAGGAAATGACATCACCAACCCAAAGAAACACATTTCTATAAATAGAAAGCAGGAAGTTTTCAGCCTAAGGCCTACTGAAGATGTTACCCAGCATGGTGACGAAACGTCTGGAAATGAACCTTCCAGCTCAGCGAGCGAACCTACATCCAAACTTTGCTCAGGCTCTGTAATGTCCCACTTGATCAAATGCGACCTTGATGGTAAGGAGAGTCCCATTCACCTCCGCTCTGGTATTCATCTCCTGTGTCAGTACTTGAATCGAGGCTACAATGAGTTCAGGAGCTGAGTGAAGCCCTTCATTACTGTCCTGAGGGTAGACCGTTAGGGTTGTGTTTGGACCTCCATCTTAGTCTGTCTGTGAGAGAGAGAGAGAGCACACCACAGGCTCAGATCTCTGTCTGTGAGAGTGAGAGAGAGCACACCACAGGCTCAGATCTCTGTCTGTGAGAGTGAGAGGGAGAGAGCACACCACAGGCTCAGATCTCTGTCTGTGAGAGTGAGAGAGAGCACACCACAGGCTCAGATATCTGTCTGTGAGAGAGAGAGAGCACACCACAGGCTCATATCTCTGTATGTGAGAGAGAGCACACCACAGGCTCATATCTCTGTATGTGAGAGAGAGCACACCACAGGCTCAGATCTCTGTCTGTGAGAGTGAGAGAGAGCACACCACAGGCTCAGATATCTGTCTGTGAGAGTGAGAGGGAGAGAGCACACCACAGGCTCAGATCTCTGTCTGTGAGAGTGAGAGAGAGCACACCACAGGCTCAGATATCTGTCTGTGAGAGTGAGAGAGAGAGCACACCACAGGCTCAGATCTCTGTCTGTGAGAGTGAGAGAGAGCACACCACAGGCTCAGATATCTGTCTGTGAGAGAGAGAGAGCACACCACAGGCTCATATCTCTGTATGTGAGAGAGAGCACACCACAGGCTCATATCTCTGTATGTGAGAGAGAGCACACCACAGGCTCAGATCTCTGTCTGTGAGAGTGAGAGAGAGCACACCACAGGCTCAGATCTCTGTCTATGAGAGTGAGAGGGAGAGAGCACACCACAGACTCAGATCTCTGTCTGTGAGTGAGAGGGAGAGAGCACACCACAGGCTCAGATATCTGTCTGTGAGAGAGAGAGAGCACACCACAGGCTCAGATCTCTGTATGTGAGAGAGAGCACACCACAGGCTCAGATCTCTGTATTTGAGAGTGAGAGCGCACATCACAGGCTCAGATCTCTGTATTTGAGAGTGAGAGAGAGAACATCACAGGCTCAGATCTCTGTCTATGAGAGTGAGAGAGAGCACACCACAGGCTCAGATCTCTGTCTGTGAGAGTGAGAGAGAGCACACCACAGGCTCATATCTCTGTCTGTGAGAGAGAGAGAGCACACCACAGGCTCATATCTCTGTATGTGAGAGAGAGCACACCACAGGCTCAGATCTCTGTATTTGAGAGTGAGAGCGCACATCACAGGCTCAGATCTCTGTCTGTGAGAGAGAGAGAGAGCACACCACAGGCTCAGATCTCTGTCTGTGAGAGTGAGAGAGAGAGCACACCACAGGCTCAGATCTCTGTCTGTGAGAGTGAGAGAGAGCACACCACAGGCACAGATCTCTGTCTGTGAGAGAGAGAGCACACCACAGGCTCAGATCTCTGTCTGTGAGAGTGAGAGAGAGCACACCACAGGCACAGATCTCTGTCTGTGAGAGAGAGAGCACACCACAGGCACAGATCTCTGTCCTGTTCTGTGTGTGTGTGTGTTGGGGGGGGTGGGTGTGTGTGTGTGGAATCACAGGTTCAGCCCCCTGTCCCATCAGTGTGTCAGCTTGGAGGAGGGGAGCATTGGAATGTGTGTGGATGGGGGGCATTACAGAAATTGTTGGCTGTGAAGTACAACAACAGTTTGGTCGAGCAGGGCCCCAGTTCGTGCAAATTTGCTGCCCCAGCCTTGCACATTAAAAAGACAGGCCCTGGTCTGTTTATCTCCCCTTCTCACATCTTTGAAAGCGAATTATCATCCACTCCCCACCCACACGTGAGACTGTGGCTCAGCACAGATAAAGTATCATTAGAGATGTACAGCATGGAATCGGACCCTTCGGTCCAACTTGTCCATGCCGACCAGATATCCTAAACTAATCTAGTCCCATCTGCCAGCACTCGGCCCATGTCCATATAAACCCTTCCAATCCATATGCCCATCCAGATGCCTTTTAAATGCTGTCATTGTACCAGCCTCCACTACTTCCTCTGACAGCTCATTCCATTTACGCACCACCCTCTGGATGAAAATGTTGCCCTTGAGTCCCTTTTAAATGTTTCCCCTCTCACCTTAAACCTATGCTCTCTAGCTTTGGATTCCCCTGCCCTGGGAATCAGACTTTGGCTATTCACCCTATCCATTCCCCTCATGACCTTATAAACCTCCATAAGGTCATACACCAGCCTCTGACACTCCAGGGAAAGAAGCCCCGGCCTATTCGGCCTCTTCCTATCACTTAAACCCTCCCAACCTTGGCCAACATCCTTTTTCTGAACCCTTTCAAGTTTAACCAACAATTTCCTGATGCAGGAAGGCCGGAATTGAAAGCAGTGTTCCAAGTGTGGCCGAACCAATAGCCACAGCATGACCTCCCAACCCCCATACCCAATACACTGACCAATAATCAACCTAGCCTATCAACCTGCGACTACACTTTCAAGAAACTATGAACCTGCACTGCAAGGTCTCTTTGTTCAGCAACCTTACCGTTAAGTGTATAAGTCCTGCTCTGATTAGCTTTAAGAAAATGCAACACCTCACATTTATCTAAATTAAACTGTATCTGTAATTCCTCAGTCGATCTGATCAAGGTCCTGTTTTGGTGTCAGCTGCACAGTTACTAACTATATATATTCGTAACTACATCATTTATATAAGTGACTAGAAACAGGACAAACGATGTCCCATGTGGGAAGTCATCAACCATGCTTAGAGACCCTAAGCAAGTCTTAACCAAATCTTGCAATGGCATAATTTGCATAACTCATGACCCTTTATTAAGCAGTCACTACTTCCTTGAATAGCATTTGCAACTTTCAAACTTCTCATATTGAACATAAAGCGTATAGTGTTGTCTATTTGCCTGGCCCCACCACCTTCAAGAGTTCATTGCCCCTTAGGGAGCCATAGAATCTTACTGCGTCCAAATGTACAATTCCAGCAAATTTGAGAAAATTGCAAGAAGCCAGAAACTTGCGTCTCCTCACACACGCACACCCCTCTCGCGCGCGCAATCAGAGGGCAAAATTTACAATCACGCACCACCAGGTTATAGTCCAACAGGTTTAATTGGAAGCACGCACGCTTTCGGAGCCCTGCTCCGAAAGCTAGTGTGCTTCCAATAAAACCTGTTAGACTATAACCTGGTGGTGCGTGATTGTAAATTTTGTACACCCCAGTCCAACACTGACCTCTCCAAATCAATCCTCGGACAAAGCAGCCTATTTGACTGACACCGCATCCTCCACCTTCGATGTACAGCCCCTTCAGCACTGAAGTTCAGGAGCAATAGTGTGTCCTGCCTCCAAAACGCGCTGCAGCAGTATGCCACACTTCCTCTGACAACACCTTGCAAAAGGGCATACAGGCGGCACAGTGGCTCCGTGGGTTAGCACTGCCTCACAGCATCAGGGTCCCAGGTTCGATTCCAGTCTCTGGCAACTGTCAGCGTGGAGTTTGCACATTCTCCCCGTGTCTGCGTGGGTTTCCTCCCACAGTCCAAAGATGTGCAGATTAGGGTGAACTGGCCGTGCTAAATTGCCCGTAGTCTTAGGTGCATTAGTCAGAGGGAAATGGGTCTGGGTGGGTTACTCTTCGGAGGGTCGGTGTAGACTTGTTGGGCTGAAGGGCCTGTTTCCACACTGTAGGGGAATCTAATCTAATCCAACCCAAAACCCACTTCCATACAGAGGGACAAGGGCGGCAGATACATGGGAGCACCACCCCCTGCAGGTTCCCCTCTTGCTCATCACCTTGACTTGGAAATGCCCCACTGTTTCTTCAGTGTGGCTGGGTGACACTCCCAACAGCAGCTGAGGAAGGCCGCTCCCCACTGCTGCCTTCAAAGGGAAGTGTAATAAATGGCAGTGGTACCCAGAACACCCAGAGCTGCTGCTGGCCCCCTGCTGTGGTTCAGGCAGGCTGTTGGTGGGCAGCTCCCATGCTTGTTAAGGGAGTCGAGCTGAACCCTTGGAGTTCAGGTCCCCCAGCAGCCCTAACGTCAATGAATAGCGAAATAGGCCCGAAGGCCTGAAATGCTGCCTCCTGTTATATTCCAACTCGGCCGGAAGTCAGGAGCCACACGGAGGTGTTACTCGGAAATCTTGGTCTAAATTCTATTCCTTTTGCTGGAGGTGAGGAACGTAAAGAAGGGAGACACCCCCCCCCCCCCCCCCCCCATCAACAACAACATGCATTTGCATGGCACCTTGAACTTGGCAAGGTTTCCCACACCTTACCATGCAGCATCATCAGGCCACATTTGACCCTGCGCTACATCGGGAAGGATTTGGCCAGCCGGCTGAGGGTTCAGTCGAAGAGTTTACAGGAAGAAAGCCAGAGCTTTCTTGGTCAGTGCGTTAATTGTAGGAATTGGGAGGTCAGGCTGCGGCTGTATAGGATATTAGTGAGGCCCCTTTTGGAATACTGTATTCAATTCTAGGCTTCCTGCTATAGAAATGATATTGTTAAACTCAGAAGGGTGCAGAGTAGATTTACAAGGATGTTGCCAGGGTTGGTGGGTTTGAGCTACAGGGAGAGGCTGAATGGGCTGGGACTTCTTTCCCTGGAGCGTCAGAGGCTGAGGGGTGACCACATCGAAGTTTTTTAAATCGTGAGGGACATGGGTGGGGTAAATAGCCAGCGTCTTTTTCCCCAGATGGGGAGAGTTGAAAACTAGAGGGCATAGGTTTAAGGTGAGGGGGGGAAAGGTCTTAAAAAAAAAATGACCTAAGGGGCAAGTTTTTCATGCAGAGGGTGGTAGGTGTATGGGGCGAGCTGCCAGAGGAAGTGATGGAGGCTGGTACAATGACAACATTTAAAAGGCATCTGGATGGGGACATGAATAGGAAAGGTTTGGAGGGATATGGGCCGGGTGCCTGCAGATGGGACTAGATCAGATTGGGATACCTGGTCAGCTCGGGTGAGTTGGACTCAAGGGTCTGTTTCAGTGCTGTCTGACTCGAGGAGGAGGGTCTTGGGAGGGAATTGCAGAGCGAGAGACCATGAAAATGAGGACTTGATATAAGCTCAGCCTACAGACAGTGGAATTTTGAATGACCTTGAGTTTGGAAAGGAATAGAATGTGAGAGATAAGGCAGGGCTATTCAATCTGAACGAAACAAAGTCATGGGGGTTAGGAGCTAAGATGGGCTGGTCTGGTGATAAAGCATCTCGATTGAAAGCATCGAAAGCACCCTTGGTGCAGGCTGACACCCTCCAAGCAGTACTGAGGGAGTGCTCCTCAGCCTGTGTATTGGGATCGGACGTGGAGCCGAACCCACCACCTGGTTACCAGCAGTACAGTACTTCATTAGCCTGGGGGATGTCACTGGGGGTCATCCTAGAAGTGAAAGCACTGTCGTAGAAAACGCAAGTCTCTCTCGGCTCTTGTTGTGGCCAGACGTGGGGTGTCCAGCAGGTCCTGGAGACGCTTCTGGGTACTACAAAGTCAAAGAGGTTGTTAGGTGGAAATGGGCCGATACACTGAGACACTTTGCTGTGAAATGTTGAACCTTTTTGAGTCCCAGACGCACACTCCCTGTGGTATCACCCAGGGTAACTTCATGAAGATTCTCGATACTCCGTACGCAGGGTGGCGACGGTGGGGGTGAGGCAAGGAGGAGGAGGAGAGAGGGAAGGCTGGTTTCAGAATTTCGGCCAAACCTGCTGTGACAGTTGACGTGGAAAAATTGAATTGGAAACGCACCCCGCAGTGGAGGATTGTCAGGAAAACATGCCGAGCTGGATGTAAGGGGCTTGCATCGTACTTATGAGCCACCCCAAATAATCCATGGGTGTCTGTTTTGTCTTCCTTATCAGGTACCTGATGTGTCGTGATGCGGAAGATCTCCGGGCGAAGGCGGAATGGGAGGGAAAGGGCAGCTTGTCACGGACCAAGCTCCTCGATAAACTTCACAGTGAGTCCTGCAAGTTTGCTTTACTTAATCATCATCCCTGCTGCTGCTCCTCCTGCTCTCCCGGTGCTCCGTGACCAGGAGCTGTAAAACATCCCCCCCCCCCCCCCATGTTATCCATGGAGTGTTGGTCCCACTCCCACTGGTGCGGGAATGCAGTCATGTATCTGTCAACAAGGCTATAACCTTTTTCAAGTCAAGACTGCAGCACAAATGTATTTTTGTGCTGTTCCTGTCCTGGGAGTGTCTGGGGCAGAGTTGAGGGAGTTTTACTTTCAGTTCAAAAGAGTAGAGGGACATTTACTTCCAAAGTGTAAAGGTTACTTTACTCTGTATCTAACCCCATGCTGTCCCTGTCCTGGGGAGTGTTTGGGGAACAGAGTAGAGGGAGCTTTACTCTGTATCTAACCCCGTGCTGTCCCTGTTCAGGGAAGTGTTTGATGGGGGGACAGTGTAGAGGGAGCTTTACTTTTGGTTTATCAGTACAGAGAGCTTGAATGTTTACATTGTACAGAGAGCTTTATTCTACATCTATGCCTGTCCGGTTGGGGGGCAGCGCGGGGCGGGGGGGGGTCCTGTTTTCTGGCACTCAGCCTGATGAATGCCTGCATTGCACAACGTCTTTGGTTTGTGTTCTTGCCCTGAAGCCCTTGTCTCCAGCTCATGAACTTTCCAAGTTTCTTGGCTACCACCCAGCAAGCATCCCAACCACATCTAATCCTCCCCCTCCCCTGTGTTTGCTGCTCCTCATCTCAAACACTTCCTTCGCTTTCACGTGCTCCTGTCCTCTTTCCTCCGTGGTTCCCCCCCCCCCCCCCCCCCTCTCTCGCTCCTGCCCCCACTGCCTCAGCCTCTCTTCCTCTCCACCCAATAAAACGCTCATTGTGCGCCGAACAAAGACAAACTGAGAGGCACGGCTGCTAAAAGTCAGAAGCGAAAAGCAGAAAGGGCTGGAAAATCTCAGCAGGTCTGGCAGCTTCAGTGGAGAGAAAGCAGAGTTAACGTTTTTAGATCGCGTGACTCTCCTTCGGGTTTTTAAATCCCCTGCAGTTTCCGTTTGGGTTTTATTGTGCGTCCTCTGGGTGGTCAGCCGAGGATTGGTGGTGTCCACTGCAGAATTGCGCTTCATTGAAATGGAGCAAGACTGCAGAAAGCTGCGGGACAATGGGGTCGAGGGTCCTCGTGCACAAATCATCACGTTAGCGTCCAAGTTCAGTGGGTAATAGGAAAGATTGGCCTTTATGATTCGGCCCAACAAGTCCACCCCCACAACTCTGAAGAGTAACCCACCCAGCCCTATTTCCTGCTGACTAATGCACCTAACACTGTTGACAATTTAGCACGGTCAGTTCACCTGACCTGCACATCTTTGGACTGAGGAGGAAACCCACGCAGAATGTGCAAACTCCACACTGGCAGTCACCCGAGGTTGGAATTGAACCCAGGTCCCTGGTGCTGTGAGGCAGCAGTGCCAACCATTGAGCCACTGTGCCGCATTGGAGTGCAAAAGTTAGGAGGCTTTAGTAAACCTGTACCAGGCACTAGTCAGACCACATCTGGAGTGCCGTGAACCGTTTTGGTCCCCTTTTCAGAGGGTTAGATAGGGTGGATGGTGATGGCTAGCACAAGGGCTTTAACTTGAGCGATGATAGATACAGGACAGATGTCAGAGGCAGTTTCTTTACTCAGAGTAATCAGGGTGTGGAATGTCCTGCCTACGACAGTAGTAGGCTCACCAAATTTAAGGGCATTTAAATGGTTATTGGATAAATATCTGGAGGAAAATGGAATGGTTTAGGTGGATGGGCTTCAGGTTGGCTTCATAGGTTAATGCAACATCAAGTGGGGCTGAAGGGCCTGTAATGCGCTGTAATGTTCTGTTATGTTTTCTAAGGAAAGTCCCCTTACCCAAGGATGTAATCCAAATGATTTCCCACGCACAAAGCCATGGTGACTATCCCGAATCAGTCCTTGCCTTTTCCAAATACATGTACATCCCGTCCCTCAGGATTCCCTCCACCAACCTGCCCACCACTGAGGTCAGGCTCACTGGTCTATAGTTCCCTGGCTTGTCCTTACCACCCTTCTTAAACAGTGGCACCACGTTTGCCAACCTCCAGTCTTCCGGCACCTCACCTGTGACTATCGATGATACAAATATCTCAGCAAGAGGCCCAGCAATCACTTCCCTAGCTTCCCACACAGTTCTGGGGTATACCTGATCAGCTCCTGGGGACTTGTGCGTTTTGAGACAGGTAACACCACCTCCTCTGTATTATGGATATTTTTCAGGATATCGCCATCCATTCCCCCACATTCTTTACCTTCCATCTCCTTCTCCCCAGTAAACTTTGCAAAATACTTGTTTAGTATCTCCCCCACCTCTTGCAGCTCCACACATAGGCTGCATTGCTGATCTTTGAGGGGCCCTATTCTCTCCCTTGTTACCCTTTTGTCCTTAAATGTATTTATAAAAATCCCTTTGGATTCTCCTTAATCCTATTTACCAAAGTTAACTCCTGTCCCCTTTTTTGCCCTCCTGATTTCCCTCTTGTGTACTCGTACTGCCTTTGTACCCTTGTAAGGATTCACTCGACCTCTCCTGTCGAGACCTGACATATGCTTCCTTTCTCTTGAATGAAAGCTCTAGTCATCCAGCATTCCCTACGCCTACCATCCTTCCCTTTCACCCTAACAGGAATATACTGTCTCTGGACTCTCATTACCTCATTCTGAAGGCTTCCCGTTTTCCAGCCGACCCTTTACTTGTGAACATCTGCCCACAGTCAACTTTTGAAAGTCCTTCCTGAACACCGCCAAAATTGTCTGCCTTCCAGTTTAGAGCTTTAACTTTTAGATCTTGTCTATCCTTTTCTGTCACTCTTTTAAAACTAATAGAATTATGGTCACTGGCCCCAAAGTGCTCCCCCACTGACACCTCAGTCACCTGCCCTGCCTTATTTCCCAGCAGTAGGTCAGGTTTTGCACCTTCTCTAGTAGGTACATCCACATTACTGAATCAGAACATTTTCTTGCACAGGTTTAACAAACTCCTCTCCATCTAAACCTTAACACTGTGACAGTCCCAGTCGATGTTTGGAAAGTTAAACTCTCCTACCATAACCACCCTATTACTCTTACAGATAGCTGAGATCTCCTTACAAATTTGTTTCTCAGTTTCCTGCTGACTATCTGGGTGGGGAGGAGCAGGGAGTCATAGTCTATGATCATCCCCTCCTTTCTCCGTTCCACCCAAATAACCTCCCTGGATGTATTTCTGAGACTATCCTCTATCAGTACAGCTGCAATGTTATCCCTTATCAAAATCGCCACTCCCCCCTCTTCTCTTTTCCCCACCCTCCATCGTTCCTAAAGCATTTGTATCCTGGAACATTAAGCTGCCAGTCCTGTCCCTCCCTGAGCCATGTTTCTGTAATTGCTATGATATCCCAGTCCCCTGTTCCTAACCATGCCCTGAGTTCATCTGCCTTCCCTGTTAGGCCTCTTGCATTGAAATAAATGCAGTTCAGTTTATCAGCCCTACTTCATTTTCTGCTTTGTTCCTCTGGCTCCTCTTCCCAACTGTACCAGTCTGCGACTGATCTGTCTCCTGCGTCCCACCCCCCTTCTGACTCTCTCGTCAGAGGCACAGGCAGATGTATCTGCGGCCGACAGTGAGAAACCAGAGTGGGGTGTTGCCTCCCTAGTCCCAAGGCCAAGGATATCTCTGGGAAGATGCAGAGTATTCTCAAAGGGGAGAGGAGTCAGCAGGAGGTCATTGAGCACGTTGGAACTAGTGACAGAGGAAGGGAAAAGGGCAAAGTTGGCAATTAGGCAGGAATTTCAAAAAGTAGGTCTCCGAGGGGAGTAATATGTGGATTACTGCAAGTGCTACGAGCTAGTGAGGGTAGGAATCGGAGGATAGAGCAGATGAATGCGTGGCTGAGGAGCTGATGCAGGGGAGAAGGACTGACATTTTTTGTGTCATTGGAATCTCTTCTGGGGTTGAAGTGAGGGGGGGGGGGGGGGGCATTTTTTGATTAGGGACAACATTACGGCTGTACTTAAGATATTCCTGAGAGTCGGTTCAGAAAAGTTAATTGGGCGGGACTGAGAAATAAGAAAGGGGTAATCACCTTCTTAGGGTGGTCCTATATATCTGCAGGAAATTGAGAAGCAAATTTGTCAGGAGATCTGTAAAAATAATAGGGTTGTAATGGGAGGGGATTTTAACTTAGATTGGGACTGCCGTGACTTGGATGGAGAGGAATTTGTTAAACGTGTACACGAAAATGTTCTGACTCAGTGTGTGGATGTATCTACGAGAGAAGGTGCTTGGGAAATAAGGCAGGGCAGGTGACTGAGGTGTCAGTGGGGGAGCACTTTGGGGCCAGTGACCATAATTCTATTTGTTTTAAAATAGTGATGGAAAAGGATAGACCAGATCTAAAAGTTGAAGCTCTGAATTGGCGGAAGGCCAATCTTGACGGTATTAGGGAAGAACTTTCAAAAGTTGATAACCGCAAGTCCAGGGACGACTGGAAAATGGGATCCCTTCAAAAATGAGAAAGAGAGCGCATCCAGAGACACTACCTTCCTGTTGGGGTGGAGGGTAAGGCTGGTAGGTGTAGGGAATGCTGGGTGACTAGAGAAATTGAGGTTTCAGTCAAGAAAAAAAAACAAAGCATATCTCGGGTATAAAGAGCAAGGAATTGAGTGAATCCTTAGAGTATAAAGGCAGTAGGAGTATACTTAAGAGGGAAATCAGGAGACATGGCTTTGGTAAGTAGGATTAAGGAGAATCCATGGGTGTTTACAAAGACATTAAGGACAAAAGGGTAACTAGGGAGAGAGTAGGACCCCTCAGAGATCAGCAAGGCCACCTTTGTGGAACCACAGGAGATGGGGGAGATCCGAAATGAGTGTTTTGCATCAGTGCATACTGCGGCAAAGGATATGGAAGCTAGAGAACCTGGGCAAATCAGTCACGCCATCGGGGAAAAATATCTATATAAAGGAGGACACACTGGACATCGTAAGATGCAGAAAGGTGGATAACTCCCTGGGGCCTGATCAGGTGTACCCGAGAACTCTGTGGGGAGCTAGGGAAGTGATTGCTGGGCCTCTTGTTGAGATATTTGTATCATCGATAGTCACCGGTGAGGTGCCAGAAGAATTGGAGGTCGCATAATATGGCGCCACGACTTCAGAAAAGTGGTAAGGAAAAGCCAGGGGCCTATAGACCAGTGAGCCTGTGTGGACAAGTTGTTGAAGGGGATCCTGAGGGTCAGAATTTGTATACATTTGGAAAGGCAAGGACTGATTAGGGATAGCCAACATGGCCTTGGGAGTGGGAAATCATGTCTCACGAGCTTGATTGAGTTTTTTTTTTGAAGTAACAAAGATTGGTGAGGGCAAGAGCGGTGGGCGTGATCTATATTGACTTCAGTAAGGCGTTCCAACAAAATTCCTCATGCGAGACTGGTTCGCAAGGCTGGAGTGGTCCTGGAAAAGCCCAGCAGGCCAGCCACACCTTTCAACTCGGATCTCCAGCATCTGCAGTCCTCACTTTCTCCCACCTAATGGTACGGTCCTGTGGAGCATTGCTGAACAAAGAGACCTTGGAGTACAGGTTCATCGTTCCTTTGAAAGGAACTATGGGATAGCGAAGGCGACATTTGGTATGCTTTCCTTTATTGGTCGGTGCATCGAATATAGCATTCGGGAGGTCATGTTGCAGCCGTGCAGGGCATTGGTTAGGCCACTTCAGAACTACTGCGTTCAGTTCTGGTCTCCGGGGTGATGTTGTTAAGCGTGAAGGATTTACAAGGATGTTGCCGGGTTGGAGGGTTTGAGCTGCAGGGAGGGGCTGAACAGGCTGGGGCTGTTTTTCCCTGGAGGCTGAAGTGAACATAAAGGTTTATACAATCATGAGATACATGGATAGAGTGAATAGTCAAGGCATTTTCCCCAAAGGTAAGGGAGTCCAAAGCTAGAGGGTGTAGGTTTAAGGTGAGAGGAGAACAATTGAAAAGCAACTTTTTCACCCAGAGGGTGGTGCGTGTGTGGAATGAGCTGCCAGAGGAAGTGGTGGAGGCTGGTACAATGACAGCATTTAAAAGGCATCTGGATGGGGACATGAATAGGGAGGGTTTGGAGGGATATGGGCCGGGTGCTGGCAAATGGGACGAGATTGATTTTGGATATTTGGTTGGCATGGACCAGTTGGACCCATGCGGCTCAGCTCTGCGCCTCTGTGGAGAGATTGTTTCCCTTTATGGGAGAGTCATTGAGATGTCCAGCACGGAAACAGACCCTTCGGTCCAACCCGTCCATGCCGACCAGATATCCCAACCCAATCTAGTCCCACCTGACAGCACCTGGCCCATATCCATCCAGACTGGGCACTGGAGGCATAACCTCACAACAAAGAAGTCTCCCTTTTAAGACAGAGACAAGAAGGAATTTCTTCTGAATCTATGGAATTCTTTGCCTCAGAGGGCTGTTGGGTCATTAAGTAGATTCGAGACTGCGATAGATCTCCAATCGCTAAAGGGTTATGGTGAAAAGGCGGGAGTGTGGAGGTGGGAACGATCGCATCAGCCCTGATCTGACTGAATGACGGAGCATTGAATGATGTGCCGAATGATCTGCCGGGACTCCCATATGGTGAAGTGACCTCTCATCCATCAACTTTTGGTGGTTGGGAAGCCATGCCGGGGAGGGAGGGAGGGGGGGGGATTCTGGGAGCAGGGACAGCGAGAGACACCGAGTGCCGGTGATGAGCGAGCAATCTGACCAACCAATGCCGCCCTCTCTTCCCGAAGCGTACCTGCCACCGTCGGTGATGCTGCCTCCCCGGCGTCTGCAGACCCTGCTCAGACAAGCGGTGGAACTACAGAGAGACCGGTGCCTGTACCATAACACCAAGGCTGACACCAACCTGGACTCCGTCTCACTGCTGATGGACCACGCCTGCAGCAGGTAACAGGAACAGGCAGCAAACGGCCCACCTCTGGGAAATGAAGCTCAGTGAGTGGGCAGTCCCCCGCGCGTGTTAGTGTGTCCACTGGGGGGGACGGACGGACGGTGAGATGGTCCCTCGTCATATCCCTATCCACACAGTGTGGGGAGTGGGGTGGGGGGGAGAGACGGTGAGATGGTCCGTCGTCATATCCCTATCCACGCGGAGGAGGGACGGTGAGATGGTCCATGACCACGAGAAGCAGGTGAGGGAGGGCAGACGGTTTGAGTTGAAAGTCTCGGCATGTCTGTGAGGTATCTCTGGGAGATGTCTCCAGTGCTGGGCACCTTTGAGCCAGATTCTTTTTCTGGAGATGAGGTGCTAATCTCTCCTGTTATCCCCGATTCTGAGCGGGATGGGAAGAGAGTTAGAAAGAGCTTTATTGTCACATTTACTCAAGTCAAGAACTGGAGTTACAGTGAAACGTCTACAACACAGTGCCATCTTGATTGCAGGAAAAAATAAAGAGACCAGTCCCACTGCCTGACAGATTTCATATTTTTCTACCTTAGACTGAGAAGTTGCAGCCATTCCATAAGGGCTTCCATGTGGTCTGACCAGCCTTCACTGGTTTCCCCAAACAGTAGCCAGCTTCACTCCAGACCCATAGGCCCCGGTCCCTGCTCCGAGCTGCTGCTCCCAATCCCTGCTCCAGTCTGCTGTATCCCGGTCCCTGCTCCCAGTCTGCTGTATCCCCGTCCCCCAGTCCCTGCTCCCAGTCTGCTGTATCCCGGTCCCTGCTCCCAGTCTGCTGTATCCCTGTCCCCCAGTCCCTGCTCCCGGTCCCTGCTCCCAGTCTGCTGTATCCCTGTCCCCCAGTCCCTGCTCCCAGTCTGCTGTATCCCCGTCCCCCAGTCCCTGCTCCCGGTCTGCTGTATCCCTGTCCCCCAGTCCCTGCTCCCGGTCCCTGCTCCCAGTCTGCTGTATCCCCGTCCCCCAGTCCCTGCTCCCGGTCTGCTGTATCCCTGTCCCCCAGTCCCTGCTCCCGGTCCCTGCTCCCAGTCTGCTGTATCCCCATCCCCCAGTCCCTGCTCCCAGTCTGCTGTATCCCTGTCCCCCAGTCCCTGCTCCCGGTCTGCTGTATCCCTGTCCCCCAGTCCCTGCTCCCGGTCCCTGCTCCCAGTCTGCTGTATCCCTGTCCCCCAGTCCCTGCTCCCAGTCTGCTGTATCCCTGTCCCCCAGTCCCTGCTCCCAGTCTGCTGTATCCCCATCCCCCGGTCCCTGCTCCCGGTCTGCTGTATCCCCATCCCCCGGTCCCTGCTCCCAGTCCCTGCTCCCAGTCTGCTGTATCCCCATCCCCCGGTCCCTGCTCCCAGTCCCTGCTCCCAGTCTGCTGTATCCCCATCCCCCGGTCCCTGCTCCCAGTCCCTGCTCCCAGTCTGCTGTATCCCCATCCCCCGGTCCCTGCTCCCGGTCCCTGCTCCCGGTCTGCTGTATCCCCATCCCCCGGTCCCTGCTCCCAGTCCCTGCTCCCGGTCTGCTGTATCCCCATCCCCCGGTCCCTGCTCCCAGTCCCTGCTCCCGGTCTGCTCCATCCCCGTCCCCCAGTCCCTGCTCCATCCCCGGTCCCTGCTCCCGGTCTGCTGTATCCCCGTCCCCCGGTCCCTGCTCCCGGTCCCTGCTGCAGTCTGCTGTATCCCCGTCACTGCTCCCAGTCGCGTCCGCTGCATCCCCAAGGGGGCAGTAAGATGAGGGTTGTTGAATATTTTTAAGCCAATGCTTGGTAGATTCTTGACTAATGAGGGAGTCATGCAGCACTTTGATCCCACCGGTTTATGCTGGTCATAATCCTAGTCCCACCTGCCTGCAGTCGGCCCCTATCTCTCCACACCTTTCCTATTCATGTCCTTCTCCAAATGTCTTTTAAATGTTGTAACTGTGTACCCACAATCCACCACTTCCTCAGGGTGTTCAAAAAATTGCCCCATGTTTCTTTTTAAACCTTTTTTTTCCCCCCCCCCCCTTAATATACCCCCCAGCTGTGAAATCTCCCACCGTAGGGAAAACTCACCTGCTCTTTGCCTTATCCACACCCCTCCTGATTTCATAAAGGTGTGGGTGCAGGTTGTGCAATTCCTGTGGTGGCGGGCTGGGGGGCATGGATCTGACAAGCAAGTCGCAGACGGAATTGTCTCTCTGGAGCACTGTTAGGGGGTGGGGAAGGAAATATATCCCTGATAGTGGGGTCTGGAGGTGGCAGAAGTAACGGAGGCTGATGCGATGTATACAGAGGTTGGTCGGGTGGGAGCTGAGGACTGGGGAAGTTCTGTCCTTGTTGCGCTGGAGGGTATCGTCGACCACGTGGGAGGGGAGATTGTGATCTTTTGAAGAAGGCGGCTCTCTGGGACTTTCTGAGGTGGAACTGGTCCTCCTGGGAGCTGATGCAGTGGAGTATTTGGGGATAAGGGGGTGGGGTTTTTACAGGAGGCAGGGTGGGAGGAGCTGTAGTCCCGGTAGCTGCGGGAGTCGGTGGGTTTGCAGTAGATGTCCGCAGTTAGTCAGCTTTCCCTGGAGAAAAGGTTCAAACGGGGGTATCCAAAATCGAGAGGGAGCTGGGCAGAGAGTGGGGGGGGGGGGGGATCACATCGAGAGGATGGTGGCACAGTGAGTGTGCTGCCCGAGAACCCTGGGGTGTGGGGTGGCAGGTTCAGTTCCGGTTTACACAAGGGAATTTTAAATGGTTATCCTCCAAAGGCAGCCCAGCTCGGACCTAACTGGCACTCGGTCTCTGTCCTAGCGTCCGCACGGACAGAAATGGGGGAATGGCTGCCTGTCCTTTTGCCCGTCTGAGGTTTCAGGGGGGTGGAGTCCCTTTTTGGTTTGGGACAGAGGGCATTAGCCGACCCGGTGGTAATGACAAGTGCGGTCTGTCTACACTGGGATGGCTGTGGAATTGGCAGCGAATGAAGAGTGCTGGAGGTGGGTTGCGAGGCCTTGATTTTGCCCAGACCATTAGCCATGGGGCTAATGTTGACTCATTACTCCCTGGTTCTCCCCTTGCCTGTTGTAATGCCCCTCCTCCTTCGCCTCAAGTTGTTAGTGCCCGAGCGTTGACAGTGTTGGCCCCCAGCAAATGGAAGTTTCAGTACTGCTGAGTGTGTGTGTGGGTGGCACAGCGAGCACTGTGCCCGGGGCCTCTGGCTGCGCAGAGGAGCTGGAGAATGAAATCCGTCTTTAATGGCGTGTCTGTCATTGTTGTATCTGGCTTCGCAGGAGGCAGTTTCCCTGTTACACCCGCAGATCCTCACGGAGCACTGCAACGAAGTGTGGTTCTGCAAATTCTCCAACGACAGCACCAAGCTGGCGACGGGGTCGAAGGACAACGCGGTCATCATCTGGCAGGTCGACCCTGTGAGTGTGTGTCCCCCCTCACCCACCCACCCACCCACCGACCCCCAGCCCATTCCTTGCTGCCCAGTGTCGAAACTGAAAAAAAAAACTGTGTTGAACCCCATCATCCCCTTTCCCACATTAGCTTCGTTCTGTCCCAACTGGACTTCACGACATGGAGCCCCAGCACGCTGCTTCTCTCATCTCAGCGGGGTAGGTCTGCACATCCCTCGGTGAGAAGAGACGGGCCACACATCTTCACGTCTGTGCACTGTCACAAACCTGGGAGCTTCACGCTTCACTCTGTATCTAACCCCGTGCTGTCCCTGTCCTGGGGAGTGTTTGATGGGGGGGACAGTGTAGAGGAGCTTTACTCTGTATCTAACCCCGTGCTGTCCCTGTCCTGGGAGTGTTTGATGGGGGACAGTGTAGATGGAGCTTTACTCTGTATCTAACCCCGTGCTGTCCCTGTCCTGGGGAGTGTTTGATGGGGGACAGTGTAGAGGGAGCTTTACTCTGTATCTAACCCCGTGCTGTCCCTGTCCTGGGAGTGTTTG